>NW_027187153.1:0-19544 GCF_028583685.1 Petaurus breviceps papuanus
GAAATCAAAGCTACCTATAGCCATATAAAAATACTCTAAATCACTATTGATAAGAGAAATGCAAATTAAAACAACTCTGAGGTACCACCTCACATCTATCAGAGTGGCCAATATGACAAAAAGGGAAAATGTTATATGTTGGAAAACTGGGATACTAATGCATTGTTGATGGATCTGTGAACTGATACGACTATTCTGGAGAACAATTTGGAACTATGCCCAAAGGGCTATAAAACTGCATATACCCTTTGATCCAGCAATACTGCTATTAGATCTATATCCCAAAGACATCCAAAAAGAGGGAAAAGGACCTATTTGTATGAAAATATTTATAGCAGCTCTTTTTGTGGTGGCTAAGAATTGGAAATCAAAGGGATGCCCATCAATTGGGGAATGACTAAACAAGCTGTGGGATATGATTATAATGGAATATTACTATGCAATAAGAAATGACAAGCAGGATAATTTCAGAAAAGCCTAGAAAAACTTACATGAACTGATGCATAGTGAAGTGAACAGAACCAGGAGAAAATGTTGTACACAGCAACATCAATATTGTTTGATAAAGAATTGCAAATGACTTAGCTGTTCTGAGCAATATAATGATCCAAAACAATCCCAAAGGACTAATGATAAAGCGTACTATCCATCTCAAGAGAAAGAACTAATGTTGTTTGAATACAACCTGAAGCGTACTATTTTTTTCTTTTATTTGAGTCTTCTTGTACAAAATGACAAATGTAGAAATATTTTGCATAATTTCACATATATAACCTATATCTAATTACTTAGAGTCTTAGGGAGGGGGGAGGGGAAGAAGAGAAGAAGGTATAGAACTTGGAATTCAAAATTTTAAATAAAGATGTTGAAATTTTTTTTAAGCAATTGGGGTTAAGTAACTTGCTCAAGGTTACACAGCCAGTTATTTTTGTGTGGGTGCCGAGTATCTGAGGCCAGAACCGATCCCAGGTCTCCCAACTCTGGGGCTGGTGCTCTTACTCACTGAACCACCTGGCTGCCCTTGAAAATTTTTTTTAAATCGATTTTAACTCAGGTCTTTTTGACTTCATTTCTCCAGACTCAGCTCTTTGTTCACCACACCTTCTATTTCTGGGAAGTATCCTGGGGGTAGGAAAGGTGGGGTTGCTATAGCAAAATAATAATTTGGTAGATTTGTGACCAGGATGGACCCAAAAATATTCATTGATTGCTCAATGTCAACTTGGAAGGCAATCTTCAGTGAGGTACTCTAGGTATCTGTGTTTGACCCTGGTGCCCTCATATTTTGACAAATTTCTTGTATGTTGACATCAATGACAAAATCATCAAATTTTCAGGTGATACCAATCTGGGTAGTAGAAGGGAGAGTAAAGCTAAAGCACTGATTTACAGAGTCAATCAGGATCTAAAAAGGTCTTGAAATACTAAAAAAAATTGGGGTGAAGCAAATAAGATAATATTTACGTGAGGTAAATGTAAAGTTTGCTGTAGGTTGAGAAAATCTTGCCTCAAAAGATAGATTAGGTGAGGTTAGATAGCACTTAATCTGAAAAAGATCTGGAGGTCTTAGTGTACTTACTATAAGCTCAATGTGAGGCAAAAGTATAATGTAGTAGAGCCAAGAGAAAATAAATGCAGTAAGAGCAACATGACCAAGTCAACAATTATTTACTAAGCCCTCCCTATGTCACACAAGTATTGAGCTAAGTTCTGGGAATACAAATACATGCAAAAAAGAAGACAACTCCTGCCCTCAAGGAGTTTACATTCTAATGGTAGATGACAATACATAAAAGGAAGCTGGATGGGGAGGATGGTGAAGGTACTCACTTGAGAAAGTCAGCAGCGGAGCCCAGCGAGAATTGGAGTGACTCCCCTGGGCAATTTCCTTAAAATGGAAGTTCTAGGAGAAACTGACCAATCAGAGGAAGGCGGTACAGGAATGGAATGATCTTCCAAGATGAGAAAGCTACTAAGTAATGATGGAGAAAGAATTCTGAAGAGTTAGGACAGAGCCCAGAGAGGAACCAAGGATAATAGCAACAATAACAAAAATGATAATGGTAATAATAATGTTGCCAACATCTCTGTGTATGTCTGTGTGTGTGTATACACTCACATACACACATGTGTCTGTCTGTCTGTCTATCTATATCTGTACTTGACAAATATCTCATCAAATCCTCTCAACAACTATGGAAGGTGGTGCTATCATTATCTCTAATTTACAAAGGAGGAAACTAAAGTGAAGATTTAGGTACTTGCCTAGAATCATGTAGCTAGTAAGTGTCTGAGACAGGAACTGAATCCAGGCCTTCCTGACTTCACATTCTGTGCTCTATTAGCCATTATTCCATGTTGTCTATGATTAGGGAGGTGATAGCTTTATTCTACTTTACTTGGTTTTTCTTCTTTTTTTCTTGGAGGAGGAAGGCAGGGCAATTGGGGTTAAGTGACTTGCCCAAGGCCGCATGGCTATGAAGTGTTAAGTGTCTGAGGTGGGATTTGAGCTCAGGTCCTCCTGACTCCAGGGCTGGTGCTCTATTCACTGTGCCACCTAGCTGCCCTGTACTCTACTTGTTTAAGCCAATTGGATGACAAATGTTAAGCAGAACAATAATAAATGGGAGAGTCCAGAGAAGGGCTACCAGAATGGTGAAAGACCTCCATATCCTGCTATATGAGGATGAATTACAGAACCTGAGGTCAGTTGACCTGGAGAAACAAAGACATACTAAGGTGGAGAGATGGGAGGAGGGACATACACATTCATGATCATTGCCTTCAAGTATTTAAGAGACGATCACATGAGGAAGGGAGTGGACTTCTACTGTTTGTCCCCAGAGTGCAGAAATATGAGTAAAGGGTGGGAGATAACAAAAAAACACAAGTTTATGTCTGCCATAAGGAAGAACTTTCTAACAGAGCTATTCAAAAGGACAATTGGATTTATTGGGAGGTGGTAGGCCACCACTCCCTAAAGGCCTTCAAGTAAAAGTTGAATGTTCATATATGCCTCAGTTCTTCCTTTGTGACCTTGAGCAAAACACTTAACCACTTTTGGCCTCAGTTTCCTTCATTGTAAAATTATAGGTTAAATAAGGTGAAAAATAGGTTCCCATTATTCTCAAAGTCTGTGGTCCTTTGATCCTGTGTTATGAAGTGGATTCTTGTTCAGACATTATTTGAAGTAAACAGCCTCTGTGTTTCCTGCCAATTATGAGATTTTGTGATGCTAGGAAAAATATGTATGTACACACATACACACATGCATACATATGTACATGTATAACTATACACATACATACATACATACGTATACAGATATCTGTATACGTATGTATGTGTATAGTTAGCCTCCATGCCTTGGATAATTTTCTATAACTAGGCTATATGCACATCAATGGATATTTTATGATGTGTGCCTCCATAAAGTACTGTCTAGTGAGATTTGCAGAGACTGTAATTATTTTCCCCCCTGGAAGGAGAGAGTAATAGGGTTACTTTAGGCTGACTCTTATGTAATATAATTTTGTTTAGTTATTTAGTCATTTTTCAATTGTATCTGACCCATTTGGGCTTTTCTTATCAAGGATACTGGAGTGGTTTGCCATTTCCTTCTCCAGCTCATTTTGCAGATGAGGAAACTGAAGCAAAAAGGGTTAAGTGACTTGCCCATGATCACACAGCTAGGAAGTGTCTGAGGCCAGATTGGAACTCAGGAAGATTGCCAGGCCCAGAGCTCTCTCCACTGTGCTCCATAATTGTCCTGTCTAATATCATAGCCCATGATATATCAGAAGATCCCCTAGTAAGCCTCAAGATATCAGAGTCCTTTGAGATATGATCTAATGCAGCTATTGCATTAGAGATGCGAACTTCATTGAAGAAGGGGACTGCTAGACATTGGTAAGGTAATTGAAGGCTAAAGAGATTTCTGTTCCCCTGAGTTTTTGGTGGCTGTGGCAGCAGATAGCAGACAGCAAGTGTTGTCTATTGCTGTGGGAAGCAGTTTGCTAAACCAGGGATGCTGTCATCACTGCCTACACTTACTGTGTCTCTATGGGAACTGCAATCTAAAGCCAGAGTTGAGGTAAACACCTTCACCCATGAGGCCCCAGCAGATCTCACTGACAACACTGGAGACTTCACTTTTACCACTAACTTGCATGAATTTCAATGGAAGACGCTTCCCACTGGTGCCTTGAAGAGGTGCTACTCACTTTGCCTATGGGGGTAGACGAAACTAAGAATTCCACAAGAAATTCCTAATCCTGGTGCTCTTTCTCATACCATTTATACAAATCTGCATTTTCTGAGCTCCCTGCAGTCTTTACTTTGGGATGAGAGATATTGATGTGTGGAGGGAGGAGGATGAGAAATATGTGCCAACAAGATCCAGAGTCTAGGATGTAGAGATGATTGTATTATATCTGTTAAATTACTAAAATTTATTCTTAAGTTGGGGGGGGAAGGGGAGGGGAGGTAACCATTAATGAGGAATCAGGAGGTTATTTTTCTAGCTCCTCTGGAACAAAGAGAAAGGCCCTGGATCTCAGAAACTGATCAAATAAATGGATGTTTTTTGAAAATAATAAAATTTAATTTAAAGAAAAGAATGAAATAAAAGAGAAAACATGGTGGTATGGAAGCATGAAGCAAGGGAATGCAAGACCAAGAGAAAGTGGATAAGTGGAATGGGTAACCCAGATAACCAACTGCATTGAGCAACAGTCTGATTAGCATAAGGAAAAAGGAACTTTCCCAGAGATTCTAGGTTCAAAGGGCTACAAAGTTGCTTTGATATAAAAAGTGTATCCTTTAAAGAATTACCTTGATTTAATTACATCTTTTTACTAATTTTTTTTTTGTAATTTCATCATTGTGGCTCATCCTCTAGCCAGTGAAGATTGTAATCCCTTCGCTCATTAGTATCTGGTTTTCATGAGCTGCTATTGTCAAAGTAATTCACCCATTGGCCACTCTAGCTGAGTGAGGCTTAAGCATAACTTTTTTTTTTTTTACTAGGTTCTTCCCTGAAGGCACTCCAGCTTCATAAGAGCTCCAGTATTTGTCTTCTTCTGGCATAATTTTAGAGAGCCTAAGGTCACACTCCCCCAGCACGATGAAACAAAACAGAATTTTTGTAAAGGATCTTGGTCTTATTTTAAAATAAAATATTGTTGCATTATGCATGTAAGAAATAATGAATAGTACTGGACCTGTGAGTTCATTGCTATAGGAAATTCACAAGTATGGAAACTTCTATTAATGCAGATGAGAGGCATCTTCATTGCAACTTACTGCCTGAGGGAGTTGCCCAGATCACTGAGAGGTTAAGGAACTGTCCATGTCAGTATATGTCACAGGTATGTGTGCTTAGACCTTCCTGCCTCCGAGACCATCCCTCTATTACTCCATGTTGACTTTATAAGACGTTAAATGTGATATTAAGGTCATCATATTTGAAATCACACCAACTTTTGCATGCAACTTCTTATTCCCAATAGTTGAATGACTGGCTAACTTTATAAAAGCAGCCTTGAAAAGGAGTTCCAAAGTGCCTGTGTTGCTTGCTATCAGTAATCAGAGATTCATTTACATATTATTTTCAAGAGCATCTTGCATGGTATGTCCACAGCTGGCTATATTTTATGTTCTCCATGTCAGCACCGAAGCTGGGAATAGCGGCAGAACTAGTAACAGCAAGCTTGGTCAGCATTACACTTAGGATAATTAGCTGAGCAAGCCACAGCTGGGCTGCCTTGTGCTGCCATTGTAAATGGGGGTGTGGGTACCAGGGATAGCACAGAACTTTAAGCATCAAGAAGAATGCTGTCTGCTTCCGGCAGTAATTAGGCTGGCCGCAACTGTGAAACATTGGGCAAATTTGATTGTTCCTTGAAGCAGATTTGGACCTGGGAAAACTTTGGGCACAGGAAAAGCATTATTGTATTGTTTGAGGTCTTAGGAAGACTGCCTTGATATAGTCATGTACATGTTTCTCATTTGGTACACTAAAGCAGAAAAGGGAGTTGTGTGTTCCATCTGCATTTTCCCTCATCCATTGTGGCTATATTTTACCTTTCCTGGTAAATGAAGAATCAGCCTTTTGGCACAAATGACCCTGTAGTGATGATATCTTTCAGAGAAAACCCAAGCTATATTTCTCATGTTGCAATATATGAGACTCTGCAACCTCAACCTCAGAACTCCAGGTAAGTATAAATATTGCTTATATTATTGAGTCTAATGATAGCATGAGTTGATGTCATTTTAAATGTGCATCCTGGCCATGAGTTTGCTGCGTGAGTCTGTTTACACCTTTTCTCTAGGCATGAGAAATCTGCCCACAGATGTATATACTTCTTGGAGAGTGGACCCCAGGTTTTTGGGTTAAATGTTTCATTGCTATTTTTCTTACTATGCTATGTCATTGATTGCCTTTGTTTTGAACAAATTAGCTCAGATTTCATCAGTTGTGATAGCAAAAGGATTAATCATTTCATGCTCAATCTACTTTTGTAGGTTTCTATATTTAGGTAGGCTGTTCCTTAGAAAACACACGTTCTTTCATGTTGAACCACGATAGAAAGCTTTTTCTCTATCAGAGATTAACCCTTCAATGGAAGGTTTTGAGCTATTGTTTTTTAGTAAATAAAGACCCATCAAGTACCTTGAACCTGAGATAGCCTTTCCAGTGGGACCTATCCTACAAGTTGGGAGGAGGGAGGGTGCAATGTGACAATGCCAATATATTAGCTACTAAAATACAAACAAAATAAAAACAGAACACAAAAAATATAAAATGTAACTTTTTAAAAGAACAACAAAATTGAATATATTTACTAACACATGAATGTCTTTATTCCCCATAGTATATGTTCACTGTCATATTTAGATATTGGAGCACTACATTATAAGTTGCTAATTTTGAAAAAAGTTCAAAAAGCAAAAGTTTTGGGGTGGCTAGGTGGTGCAGTGAGTAAAGCACTGGCCCCGGAGTCAGGAGAACCTGGGTTCGGATCCAGCCTCAGACACTTAACACATACACACACAAAAAAACCAGCTGTTTGATCTTGGGCAAGTTACTTAACCCCAATTGACCTCAAAAAGGCAAAAAAAGGGGGAAAAAAGCAAAAGTTTTTAAACTAAAGTTATTTTAATTATGAAAACAGAAAAAAAATCTTGGCATATAAAAATAAATCCCCCACAAAAACTACTCCAATGCCTGATTATAACATAAACTGTATCCAGCATATAATACGGGTGTGCAAAATAATTGAAACAAAATAAACTAATGAAATTTGAGTTATTCAACAATAATTTATAATAATAAATATATTTTAATTAATTAATATAATTATAATAATAAAAATACTTATTCCTCTGTAAAAAATGATCAAAGAAGGTCTTTAGGTCCCTGTCTATTGATATATCAAACAAGGACTTATCCTGTATCAATGCTGAATTTGGGAGTGAAATTGATGTGAGCAGTGCTAAAAATTGTATTCAGCCATCTCTCCAGGTACCAAGGTTATTGTCTTAGAGAGAGCACAGCCATCTCCTGGGTTCTGGGGGAAAAATTTGGAGATACAACTTAAACTGTATCTCCAAAATAATTATCCCTTTGTAAAAAGCTCATTTATGTTAATTATGTTAGATTATGTTAATTTGTATTAGATAGATGGCAAGAATGTTAGTCTAACAGTGGGAAGAATACAGAAAATGGGGGCTCAAGTCAATAACTTTAAGAGAAAGATACTCCACTGCTACTCAGAGATACCCTTAGATCCCTGAGGGGTAGAAGTAGCTCTTTTTGTTGTGAGAGAAAGAGGCCCAAATAATAACTACCCTTAAAACATTTGACTTTTCTGCACCAACAGCAACTATAATATTTATAACAGTTATTAAAACATGCAAGTTACAACTTTTCTCATTTCCTTGGAAGAATAGCTATTCTTAAAAGCCACAGAATTAAAAACATAACAAAAAAAAAGCAATGAAACACCCAAGAATGGCCTGAAATCCAGAATTCAACTGATAGAGAACTTCTTAAAGGTGGAAAAAACATTTCAGTTCAGTTCTTCTGATCAAGATCAGCTATTCTGGGTCAAACTAGCTCTGACCCATGGTCATTCTATGTTGACTAGTGCATCACAAGTACTTAATAAATGTGAATGGTTTGATCAATTGATTGACTTTGGACCTTGGACAAGGAAATAGTGAAACTCTTAGGAGAATCTTCTTTGAAATTACTGGGATGGGGTGAGCTCATTCTCTCTCTGTTGCCATCCTTGCTTCTCTTTGTGTAGAAACAAACCTTCTACTACCTTACTTCATGTCATATGCCTGGTCCCAGCAGAGCTCAGAGAAACAAGAGTTCAAATCATTAACTTTGATCCTCATCACCATCAATTGATGGACCTTCCACTCTATAATGAACTCACAGACCACTTCCATTGTCTTATATCATCCTGCATTTATAGCATCATTGAATGTTAGCATGGGAAAGGACCTTAAAAGTAAAAACTCAATGCTTTCTTCTTATAGATGGGTAAAGTAAGGCCCAGATCACATTGTTCTTTGTAGTAGCACCAGCTCTATAATCCAAGTCTCTTGGCTACAAATCATTTCCACTACACCACCAAGGGTTATCTTTCTCACAGTTTATCAGGCATATGTCAAGCTCTTCTAGGATGCTAGAGAAGAAGATTCTGTCATCTTCATCAATCAGTAGTTTCCTGTGGTCCTCTTTCTCGAGAAATTCCTCTTCACTTCTAACTTTAATCCCTTAAACTTACCAAAAACACAAGGATATTCAGAGGTGGGAAGAGGCCTGGGAAAGAGGTACATTACATTTTATCAGAGACTCTGAGGTAGAAGGAAGAGGAAAGATATTTCACAGTTAGAGAAGAGTTTATGGTCTTGAGAAGATCTAGCCAGCTGAGACATACCCCTAGAGGCCTGTGCAGGAATAAGGGAATTAACATGGTTGGGAGGTGGGAAGTGATAAAAAGGGAATGTCTGGATTAGGGGGAGAGGGACTACCCTGAAGACCAGTGACAGGAGCTTTCAGGAGGGAAGATCTGAAAGAATAATGAATAAGGGAGAAGTCTATAGATAGGTGTATGTATATCCTTGTGTGTGTGTGTGTGTGTGTGTGTGTGTGTGTAGAATGAGGAGGTAGAAAGGGGTGATGAAGAATGATGAAGGGTTGATTTCAGTTGATTTGGAAGCTGTAGACATAATAATAACTGAATAGACAGCATGGCCTAGCCATGGAATCAGTAAAACCCTAAGATCAGGTCTTACTTCTGACACATAGTGACTGTGTAAGCCACTTAACTAACTCAGTGCCCCAAGGCACCTCTCTAAGACTGTATATTACACAACAATTACTGATGTTCATTGATAGGGGGAACTTTCTCACTAGGGCTCCAGACACTTATGAAATCAAAGGACCAGACCCCCCCCCTCAAAAAAATCATTATATTTATTTATATAGCACTCTAAATATATCCAAAAGGCTTTCTATACATCATCTCTTTTGAGCTTCTCAACAACCCTGTGAAGTAGCCATTCTAGGATTTATTAAGCCCATTTTACAGAGAAGGAAATTGAGGTCTCAATGAAGTTCCCATGGTCACATAGAAAGTAAGTGTCAGAGATGAAAATGGTACCCTGGTCTTCTCAATTTCTAGCAAGCTACCTACTATGCTATACTACCACTCACATTCTAATTGCTACCTTTAACTCAGACTAAGGATGCCCTAGAATTTAACAAGATAATTGGTCAGTAATCATTGAGAATCCTTGATGTTAGGTGTCACCCATACTTCCTCTGCTATGCTAGGGAGTTCACATAGAATGGGGCTCACATAGAGGGTATAACAAAATGGGGGATTCAAAGGATGAACCCAAAACAGAATGCTCCCCTAACATATGGCAGGGAGATAATAAGGAATGAGAAGACATAGCTCCTTCCTTCTAGTGCCCTTTTCCATCCTCCCCATAATTTGCTTCACCTAGAGTAATTAGACCCTACCACCAACCCAGCGTCACTCTCTTACCTTGACACATCTTCCCTTGCCTCCCCCTACTTAAGGTCATCAGTCTTACAGGCGACCTCAAAATTTAGGATTTCTCATTGAAATCACTGATCATATCTTGGGTGTCTGCCATGTGCAAAACAAAATGGTAAGTGCTCAGGGTTAAAAGCTAGAAAATGACATTTGTTTACTATCCCAGGTCTGGAAATACTGCTCAGAAACATCTTACTTATCAACCATTAATTACCTCTGATTTTATCAGCCTGATGCTGTGATAGCTTGACAATAGTTATATTTATGTCTTAGATCTGATACACTAAGAAGCTGATTATAGATAAGCAAGGGAAACAATCCTCTGTCTTTAAAAGACAAACTAGATAGCTTTAACCCTGCAAAACAATTATAAGAAAAAGATCCAGATGTTTGGGGCTAGAAAGAAAAGTTCAATTATTGAAAGAAGAATTTAATTAAAGCTGGTTTGGACCAAGAGACCCCCTCAAAAATGAGGGAATAAGCTCAAGTTGAATGCCAGAAACAGAAAATTCATTTAAAACAACTGCAGGCAATATAAAATGCTTAGAAATCTACATGAAACCCATAAACTATGTGAACATAATTACAAATAAAATTTCATACAAATAAAAACATATCTAAACAGTTAGAAAAAGTTAATTGCTCATGGGTAGGCCAAAGCAGTATAAAAAAATTAATTTACTTATTCAGTGCCATATCAAATTATCAAAAATTATTTCATACAGTTAGAAAAAATAATAAAATTAATTTGGAAGAACAAAAGGTCAAGAATATTAAGAGAATCAATGAAAAAATTGTGAAGGAAGTTGGCCTAACAGTACCAGATTTCAAACTCTATTACAAAGTGGTAATCATAAAAACAATCTGGTACTGGCTAAGGAACAGAGTGGTGAATCTGTGGAATAGATTTAAGTACACAATACACAGTAGTAAATACCATAGTAATCTAGTATTTGATAACCTCAAAGATCCAACTTTTAGGACAAGAGCTCACTATTTGAAAAAAAAAATTTCTGGTAAAACTAGGAAGCAGTTTGAAAGGAACTAGGTATAGATCAACATTTCATACCATATACAAAGTTAAGGTCAAATTGGGTACCTGATTTAGATGTAAAGGATAATGTCATAAGAAAATTAGGAGAGCATGGAAAATTTTGCCTATCAGTTCTATGGGAAGGGAAGAACTTAGAACAAAACAGAAGATAAAGAAGATAAAAGGAAGTAAATTGGAGAATTTTGATTACATTAAGTTAAAAAGTTTTTGCATAAGCAAACCCAATGTAGCCAAGAAGGAAAGCAGAAAAGTGGGAAAAATATTTTTACAGGAAGTTTCTCTGATAAAAAGCCTCATTTCTCAAATATATAGATAACTGAGTCAAATTCATATGAATATGAGTCATTCCCCAGTTGATTAATGGTCAAAGGATATGAACAAACAGTTTTCAGATAAAGAAATCAAAGCAACCTAGAGTCATATGAAAATGCTCTAAATCACTATTGATTAGAGAAAATGAAAAATAAAAACAACTCTGAGGTGCCACCCCACAACTATCAGATTGGCTAATATGACAGAAGAGAAAAAATTACAACTGTTGGAGGGGATATATAAAAATTGGGACACGAATGTAGTGTTGGTAGAGTTGTGAACTGATCCAAACATTCTGGAGCTCAATTTGGAACTACTCCCAAAGGGCTATAAAATGTGTATAACCTTTGATCTAGCAATACTGCTACTAGACCTCTATGTAAAAAAATTTTATAGTAGTTCTTTTTGTGGTGGCAAAGAACTGGGACTTGGGGTGGGGGGGTGATGCCCATAAATTGGAAAATGATTGAACAAGTTGTATGTGATCATGATGGAATTCTATTTTGCTATAAGAAATGATAAGCAGATAGTCTCAGAAAAAAAGTGTGAAGAAAGTTATGTGAACTGATGCAAAGTGAAGTGAAGAGAACCAGAAGAACACCATATACAGTAACAGCAATATTGTATAATGATCAACTGTGGATAACTTAGCTATCCTGATCAACACAATGATCCAAAAAAAATACGGAGGCCTTATGATGAAAAATACTGTCTACCTCCAAAGAAAAACTGATGGAGGCTGAATGCAGATTGAAACATAATTTTTCCATTTTATTTTTTTTGCTTTTTCCCACGTGGCTAACATGGAAATACATTTTGCATGATTTCACATGCATAATTGATATCACATTTCTTATCTTCACAATAAGTGGGAATAAGTGGTAGGGAGAGAATTCAGAACTCAATTTTTAAATGAAAGTTTAAAATATCTAAATGATAATTTTTCTTTACAAAAAAACAAACAGGATGCCAGAAGAATCTGGACTCTGGGGAATCAGCCCAAAGGATCCTGAATTCAGAAACATAATTCAGGAAGGATGACTAGAGCTTCTTTCTGAGGTGCTGAAATTTAGAGGGTGGAGAATGACTTTAACAGTGTAAAAACAACCAAATTCAGCATCTGGTTAGCAAGTGTAATTATTTAAAATGAGAAGTTATAAGATTCTTACTTCCTTTAGGTTACTTCCTCTCTCACAGATACACATACACACACAGCTTATTTTATTTTTAATAGTTGATTTGAGGGAGTGGTTTGTGACACTTGCCTTAGATACTTTGCAAGCCTTGATCCAGGTGTTCAAATTCCTAGAAATAGCTCTACCATCACTACACAAAGGAATGGAGAACTAGAGAGATGTATTCTAATAAAGGAAGAAAAACATCAGAGGCTACCACTCAGGCAAGGGTTTATTATCTACTTTATGGACCTGTGATTGCCTAATTTATGCTCATAACATCATCACTGGCTCTACAAATGAATTATCATTCTACTCAAAAAGAGGCTAGAGCATAATGTTTTTACTGTAATGACTCACCACAATGTAAGCAAAGAAAAGGAGATAAGGAGAGAGCTAAGTTCCTAAGGCAGTTGCCTCAAGAGAGAATCCCTAGGACCTCAGGGGGTGAAATCCTTGGGGTAGTGGAAGTAGCTATGGTGTAAGGGCAAGACCCATGAATCTAGAATTGGTACCCGTGAGTTTGAGCCCCAGTCCAGGCATTCACCAGAACTGTGATATTAGAAAAGTCATTTAAACTCTCTTACTCCAATTTCTCCATCTGTAAGATAAATATAATAATATTACCTTCACAACCTCACAGGGTTAATGGAGATGAAATGATATCATAGAAATATCTTAGTGTTGCAAGGGAGATTAAAAAACAAGGAAATCCAGTCTATCCCTGAACAAGATTTCCTTCTACAAAGGACCCCCAAAGTGGTCATCCTCTCTTTGCTTAAAAACTCACTACTTCCTGAGGTAGCCCATTTTATTTATTAGTAGCACTCACTGTTATGATTTTTTTAAACTTATATTGAGTCAAAGCCTATTTTCTGCCTCTTCCACCCGTTGTCCAATATTGAAGACAACACACCAGTTAAGGTCTTCTGAGGGTTGAGTGCTTTTGAACTATTACTTCCTTATTGCTGAAGCTGTGCCCTTCTTAAGCATCTCAAGATTGCACTAGCATCACAGGACACTGATGATTCACATTAGTTTCCAGTTCACTAAAATCCCTAAACCTTTTTTTTTTCCCCCAAAACAACTCCTGTCTAACTATATCTCCCTCATCTTATATTTGTGAAGTGTAAAGCTTTACATTTTTCCTTCTGGAATGTGTTATCAGATTCAGCACAATTACTCTAATCTAGGGGTTATCAAATTACACCCTGGGAGTCAAATGCTACTACAGCCTATTTTTTGTACAATCCATGAGTTAAGAATGGTCCTTACATTATAAAATATATTAAACCTTATCTTAAAAATGCAAGAACCATTCTTAACTCATGGATCATACAAAAACAGGCAGTGGGCCAGATTTGGCTCAATGACCATAGTTGAAATCTTTTTAGATTTTAATTCTGTCATTCAATGTGTTACTCATTCCTCCCAGCTTTCTGTCATCTACAAATTGAACAAGAATATCATCTATGGATTTCTCCAAATAATTGCTAAAACATATTAAACGATGTCTTCCTTACAAGATAGCTACCTGAATGGAAGTCAGGATTCCTAGTTCCAATATATCTGTTATAGCAAAATTCTGAAATTCTTACTAGACTGAAGATTGAGAAACCCAAATGAGAAACCAAAGTAAGTGGCTTCTTCCAACCCAGAATTGCATAAAAAATTTAACCAGAAACCCAAAGTTCCTTCAGGAAAAGAGTGCCCAAAATGATAGAGAGAGAGACATGTATAGCCTGACTCTGTCCTGAGTCAGGAAAAGCAGAGGGCTTTCTTGAAAAATCTCCAGTGGCAGAAAGTCCTAGGGTAGGGACTCTGGGTCTCAGCGAGTGGGCAGCCACAAAAGTGGTGAAGGCCAACATAGTACTACAGTGATTAGTTAAGGACAACCCAGGCCTAGGGGCTCTGAGGTCCTTAATGCTAGTTTTATTAGATTTGTTTTTGCAAGCCTTAATTTTATATAATCTAAACTATCCATTTTATCTTCTGGAATTTTCTCTATTCCTTATTTGGTCACTTTCATTTCCATTTCTTTTCATTATTTCTCTAGAGATTCCTAACTTTTTTTTTCCACATAAATTTCATTATCATATTTTCTATTTCTCTAAAATGATACTTTTCAAGTTTGATTAGCATGACATTGAATAAGTAAAATACTTTGGGGAGCATTTTCATTTTTATTAAACTGGATCTCTGAAAAGTTAATATTTTTCCAATTAGGTTTAACTTTATTTCTATAAATAGCTGTTTATAGTTCTAGTTAAATAGTTATTGTGCCTATCTTGGAAAGTAGACTCCCAAATATTATATATGTTCTGTGGCAATATTAAATATCACTTCTCTTTCTATATTTTCCTGCTGGGTTTTATTGGTATTAGATAGAGATATTAATGATTTGTGTGGATTTATTTTACATCTTTGTGTTTGTTAAAGTTATTGTTTCAATTAATTAAAAATTAATAAAATTTTTAGTTAACTCTTTAGGGTTTTCTTTTAAAGTACACTATCATATATAAAATTAATCATTTTGTTTCTTCTTTATGTCTGTTCCTTCAATTTCTATTTCTTATTGCCATAAGCAGTAGTTCTAGCACTATGTTAAATAGAACTGATGATATTGGACATCCTTGTTTCACCCCTGAATTTATTAGAAATCTCTGTTACAAATAATGATAGCTTTTTGTTTTAGACATATACTGTTTATTTTTATAAGGAAAGGTCCATTTATTTCTATGCTTTCTAGTGTTTTTAAAGAGAAATGGGTATTATATTTTCTCAAAAGCTTTTTCCTACTGTTGCTTTTTGTTGATTCTGTTACATGGTTAATTAAGCTTATAGTTTTCCTAATATTTAACTACAACTCAACTTGATCATAATGTGTATTCTTTGTGATATATTTTTTTGGCCTATTTTCTGAAATTTTACTGAAGAATTTTGTATCTTTATTCATAAGGAATGTTGGTCTAAAGTTCAGTTTTTCTGTTTTGATTCCCATGAATAAATAAATTGAATAAATAGACCATATTTGTGTCTAAGGAAGAATCTGGTGGGATTGCTTCTTTTGCTATTTTTGCAAACAATTTATGTAAATTTGGAATTAATTATTCTGTAAATTTTTTTTAGAATTCACTTGTGAATTCATCTTCTCCTGAAGATTTTTTCCTCCTATTTAAAAGTTAATTTATGGCTTGTTCAGTTTCTTCTTCTGAAATTAGGTTGTTTAAATTCTCTATTTCTTGTTCTGTTAATTTGAATATGTTATATTTTTGCAAATATTAATTTATTTCATTAGAATTTTGGTTTGTTGGCATAAACTTTGTGATAATATCTGTTATTTCTTCATTTGTCATGAATCCTTTTTCATTTTTTTTTAAAGCAATTGGGGTTAAGTAACTTGCTCAAGGTTACATGGCCAGTTATTTCTGGGTGTGGTGCTAGGTCATCCTGACACTGGAGCCGGTGCTCTTACTTGCTGAGCCACCTGGCCACCCCTAAGCAATTGGGGTTGAGTAACTTGCTCAAGGTTACACGGCCAGGTGTTTCTGGGTGGGTGCTAAGAGTCTGAGCCCGGGATTAGATCTCCAGGTCTTCTCAACACTGGAGCCGGTGCTCTTACTCGCTGTGCTGCCTGGCTGCCCCTTTCTTTTTTTTTTTTTTTTCATTTTTGATGTTGATAATTTTTTATGCTGGTAACTTGATTTTTCTCTTTTTTAATAAAATTAGCTAATAGCTTATTTTTATCATTTTTAAAGTCTTAATTTTATTTATTATTTCATTGGGGGTTAGTTTTTAATTTTATTAGTTTCTTTTATTTTTCATAATTTTTATTTTGGTGTGTAAGTGGAGCTTTTAATTTGTTGGGTTTTTTTTTTAATGTTTTAGTTGCATTCCCAATTAGTGATCTGTTCTTTATAATTTTTTATTAATAGAAAGATTTAAAGATATCATTTTCCTCCCAAGAACTACTTTGACTGAATCCCCATACTTGCTTAATGTGGTGTAGCAGCAAGCACCCCAGCATCCCCAGGGTCTTCTCCTGGCTCAGAGAATGTAACAACCTTTTGGACCCACTGGCCAATCAAAAAGTATCTACTGAAAAACAAGCCTCCTACCCCAGGCTCCAGGTGCACTTTAGCCTAGGGGCAGGGAGGATCTTACAAATTTACATTCCCATTACATTTGGCCCCAAGATCTTTTATGCCTGTAGCATAGACAATTTACTTTTGAATTAGCATTAACAATCATAGGTCACATTTACAAGATACATAACTGAAGTTATCAAAGTGGCCACAGGGCATTAAACAAACACAAAGCATTACCACCTCAATTCAAAACAAGAGTCCAAATAAAGTTCTCTTGGGCAGAGGGGGGTGTCCTTTCCCTCACACAGCTCCAGCCCCTGTTTCCAAGCACAGAGAGGGGGCTGGGCAACAAAACCAACAAGGTGGGGTCCTTGGGGGTCCAAGGCACTTCATCCCACCCACCATAGTCACAAGTCCATCCTCCCCCTGGGTCCCAAACTGTGGGATGCAGCAAGGAAACACATTCAGTGCCCCTGCTTTGCTGCTCAGTTCTTATCTTTTCCTGTGGCTGAATTCCGAACTCCTGGGTTCCTTCTCCTCCTGCAGGCAGCAGCCGCTCCTGGCTTCTGCACAGGTCCCGATGCAGGCAACTCACCATTCCTGCTCTCAGGTCAGTGAAGTCTGCATGCAGGCCATTCTTCTCTCCTGGTCCATGGCTCCACAGAGTCACAACTACTACAACTGGGAAACAAACAATTATCCCAGCCCCCATACTTTCCTTTTACTCTGCAGATCCTGTTTGTGACACCATTTTGTAGCAGCAAGCACCCCAGCATCCCCAGGGTGTCTGCCAACACAGGTTCTTAGATCTGCTTTGATAAAGAAAAGCAACTCAAAATGGGTTAACAAGCTTAATCAGTCAAATATGTATCATTTACCTAGTTCAGGGGAAAAAGGTCAGCACCCCAAACTTCAGAATATACAGACAGAATTATCAAGACAGAGAAACAGATCAAGTAGACAGTTTCCAAACTGTCCAACCATTATATCCATACCAAATCAACATCTGGGTTTCAACATCTGGGTTTTTCAAAGCTGGGGGACTCTCAACAACAGCTTCCCATAGTTTCATCTGATCAAATCACAGAACACTTCTCAAAGTGAGCCCCCAAAACAAAGCTACACATCAGGGCTTATATAGCCTTAGGTGGCTCAGAGAATGTAACAACCTTTTGGACCCACTGGCCAATCAAAAAGTATCTACTGAAAAACAAGCCTCCTACCCCAGGCTCCAGGGGCACTTTAGCCTAGGGGCAGGGAAGATCTTACAAATTTACATTCCCATTACATGTGGTCTCATTTTTGGCATGATATTTAATGAAGTTATCTATTACTTATATCACTGTAATGTTAATGGGATAAAAGATCTTCCCTGTCCATTAAAAGAACTTATGTGGAGCCAATTAAGGGAAGCTTGCTTAGAGGAGACTTGCTTGTAGGAAGGCTTTCACACCTTTTGCTAATTTCTAATTAGGCACTGAGTCATGAGGGTTGTGATTCTTTCTGGCTCTGAGAAGTGTATACATACTCTGAGTTGGTATTTTGTTTTGGGGGCTTGCTTAAGAGAAGGATCTTGTGATTCCATGTGTGAGAATTGAGTGACTGTAGGTTCAGAGCTCCCCGGCTGTTCAGATGTAAAGGCTCTTTTGATCCAGGAATGTATGTAAAATGTATAGCAATATTGCTTTGATTCAGAGCCCTGTCTGTTGGTCTTTATTTCTCTGCTTGTATTTTCTCTGATGTTCAGGGTGCTGACTTTTCTCCTGAACTGGTGAATGTAATTCAACAAGATTATTGACCCCTTAAACAGCTATCTTTTCTAATAAAGCAGATCTAAGAACCTGTGCTAGCAGCCATCCTGGGTATGCCAGTTGCCCTTACAATCATTTGTTCTTCGACCCAGCAATTTTTTAGGATTAAATCATTTAATCTCCAATAGATATTTTTTTTTGCCTCTTTTTTTTGGAGGGCAATTGGGGTTAATTGACTTGCCCAAGGTCACATAGCTAGCTTTTGTGTTAAGTGTCTGAGGCCGAATTTGAACTCAGGTCCTCCTGACTCCAGGACCAGTGCTCTATTTACTGTGCCACCACCTGCCCACTATCTCCAGTAGATTTTTAAAACTTTTCCAGAAACTTTTTAATGTAATTTTAATTGTTTTGTGATCAGTACTATATAATCAGTATATGATCTGCTTTTCTGCAACTGTTTGTGTGGTTTTTAAAAATTAATTTATTTTAATTTTCAACATTCATTTTCCTTTTTTTTTTTTAAAAGAAATTGGGGTAAAGTAACTTGTTACACGGCCAGTTATTTCTGGGTGTGGTGCTAAGTATCAGAGCCTGGATTTGATCCCAGGTCATCCCAACTCTGGGGCTGGTTCTCTTACTCACTGAGCCACCTGGCCTCCCCTCAACATTCATTTTCACAAGATTTTGAGCTCCAAATTTTCTTCCCATCTTTCCCCTCCCCCTACCCCAAGATGGCATGCAACCTGATTACCCCTTCCCCCAGTCTGCACTCCCCCTATCACCCCCTTCATATACCCCTCTCCCTCAGTTTCCTTTAGGGCAAGATATATTTCTATACCCCATTGCCTGTACATCTTATTTCCCAGTTGCATGTAAAAACAATTTTTAACATTTGTTTTTAAAACTTTGAGTTCCAAATTGTCTCCCTTCTTCCCTCCCCACCCACCCTCATTGAGAAGGCAAGAAATTCAATACAGGTTATATGTGTAGTTATGCAAAATACTTCCATAATAGTCATGTTGTGAAAGACTATATTTACCTCCATCCTATCCCACCCCCATTCATTCTATTCTCTCCTT
>NW_027187154.1:0-11018 GCF_028583685.1 Petaurus breviceps papuanus
TTTTCATTTTGGGATCTTTTTCAGGAAGTGATCTGTGGATCCATTCAACCTCTATTTTGCCCTCTACTTCTAAAACATCGGGATAATTTTCCTTGAGAATTTCTTCTTGTAGCAAAAATTTTACATTTTTTTTAATGGTGCTCAGCTTACCATATGCTCTGTCATCTACTACAACAAAGTTCCAACAATGAAAAAAAATAGCCATTTTAAATGTCATAGTTTCATTAAAATTTCTTGATGGAAGGGTATGACTAGATAAGTAATTGGTAAAAAATAATTGAGCAGTCCCCTTTAAAAATCTATCCATGAAGGAGATAGTTTATGGGAAAATTTCAAAGGAAAGTAATTTTTCATGATATCTTGGTCACACTACATGAAGCCCATCTGGGAATTGTTCACATGAAAGCATTTTCCCAAATGCCTGGTGGCCTGGAATTGATTAGGACATTGAAATGAATATACAGGAGCATGGTCAATGCCGCACAATTCAGAATAATCTAAAAGGAAAAAAAAATATATATATATATAAATACATATGCATGTATATATATATATATGTGTGTGTGTGTGTGTGTGTGTGTGTGTGTGTGTGTGTGTGTGTATTTTTTTTTCTGGCAGTTAACTGAGAAGCCTTGGTCAAGTATCAACCTGCATTTTGAAGGGCAACTGCAATTGCTGGGTTTTCAAAACTGGAAGAAACCTTATCAAAATGATGTCAAATGTTCCTGGTTTCACCTCTACCATGTCTCTTAAGGTTCTTTGTCAAGTCTTTGTGAAAACACAAGTTATCATCTTATCTTTGCTTGCACTGAGGTTTGCATTTATTTCATAAATGAAGTTTGCAATTATATAATTGAGTTAAGAAAGAAGGTAAAGGTTGGGGCTATAAGCATTTCACTGTTGTGCCTCAGTTTCTGTCATGTGAAATAAGGAGTTTGGACTATGGAATCTGTGATGTGCTTTCCAAACTTAAAGTTATGAATCTAGAATTCTTTGAGTTAAGGAAGAGAGGTATCAACATCTAAGATATTACCACTATGCTTGACTACTCCCAAGCAAATAAAGGGGTTAAAATGTTTATGTAGATGGTTGATGATGTTCCAAAGACACTGGATGAATTTGAACAGACTGTTCTACCATGTTTCATATCACATGGGTCATGTGATCATAACAATAAGAATTGACCCAGCTAAATATACTGATGAGGAGAGTGTTTTGACACTGGTCAGAACTAGCTCCATCAAGGAATAGCTGAGGATTCAGAAGCATGCAATCAAAATGTTCTTATCTCTACCAGTGTTTTCATTACATATTAAAGAGGATTTAAAACTCCAAAGGGCCAGAGGGACTCCAGATCAGCAGCAGCTGTGGCCATTTCCAGATTTATCAACACATAGATGGGAAGGACAAATTGAGAGTGCAGTGCAGTCTGGACTTTGGGACCCAGTAAGTGTGAGTGCATGGCTTTTGCCCTGAGGCGAGAAGCTGCTGAGACACAGGAACAGCCAGCCAGCACCAAGTGGGAGCTTCAGCTCCTGGCCTGCAGACTGTAGGGGGCCTAAGTACCAGTCTGAGGGGTAGTCACTCTTGCTTTAACCTGCTTGGATCTGGATTGCAGTCTAGGGTGGAGGTCCTAGGGTGTGCGTCCAGCTTGCCAGAGTGTGTGGAGACCACAGAGAGAGCACTCATGTAATAACTCCAGCAACTGAGAAAACCTCAGTGTTTGGGACAAAAGCTCCCCTGTCTGATGGCAGAGTCCTACTGTGGCAAAAAGCCCAGGGGTCAAGGGACTGAGGGGCTACATAACCAGGCAAAGGAAACAAAGCAGACAAAAGATTCAAACATTAGACTCTTATTTTGGGGACAAAAAGGAGCAAAGCATGGAAGAGGAGGAAGATAGTGAAGTCAGAACTCCTGCACCAAAAGCTTCAAAGGAAAATATGAGCTGGTTACAGGCCATAGAGGACCTTAAGAAGCAGATAAGAGAAGTACAGAAAACATACTGATTCTGGAGTCAGAGGAAATAAGTTTCAAGTCCCACATGTGATACTTAATTACATGTATGGACTCATTCAATCTCTCTGGGCCTCAGTTTCCTTATCTACAAAGCAAAGGAGCAAGACTAAGTAGCTGACAAGGCTCTTCTCAAGTTCTAGATCTCTGATCATATGAAATTTGTTAGGTAGGAACTATAAATATTATTTTCCCATTTTTCAGATGAACAAAGTGAGTCAGCCAAAGGTAAGAAACTTACCAGGAAAGAAGCCATCACAGAATCAAAGATTTTGATCTGGAAGGGATAACGGAAACCAACCAGTCCATCTTCTTTATTTTACAGATGAGGAAATTTAGGCGCAGAAAGATATAGTGACTTCCTGAATGTCATATCACTAGCAAGTCTCTGAGGTGGGCTTCAGACACAGGTCTTCTTGACTTGTATTTATTCTATTCATGACAAAGAACTATATCTCTGAATCAGGATTTGAACTCAGTTCTTGACTTCAGTTCAGTACTTTCTCTCAAATAACTTTTTAATAAAACATTTTAAAACATCTCCCCTAAATATACTTCAATCTTTCCAAAAATGCACTATCTCATCAATGGTTTTACTTCCTCCTCCAGTTCAATTTGTACCCCAGTCACCTTTTAATTTCCAGATGAATTGAGGAAAAGCTTCTTGAAGAAGTTGACATTTAATTTGAATCTTGAAGAAATCCAGTGGTCCCAAGAGGCATAGGTAGGACACTAGTACATTCTAGATATAAGGATAGCCAGTGCAAAGTTCTAGAGATGGGAGAACAGAGAGACAGCATCATGTGTGTGGAATGGTGGGGAGGCCAGAATGGCCGGAATGCAGAGAATGGAGGATGGGTTTAATTGGGGCAATTGTATACATAGCTAGGACAGGGGTTGCTCTTTTCAGTCTACCACATTCTCTTATTTTATATGTGTTGAACAGTGGGTAGGCAAGAATGCTTGGAGCACAGAATGTGGAAACAGGCTCAACTGGGGCAAGTACATAGCTGGGACAGGTTCTGTACCTGTCACTCTACCGTAGTTCATTATGCCCAAGGTCAAACTAGTCACTAGTAGAACCAAGGAACAATTTTGGCATAGAACGTATAACTCAAATATGGAAGGGAAAAGTTTTCATTAAAGAGGCATTTTTAACTTTAAACTGAGCTCTAAACCAAAAATTGTCTTCAACAGCATCATCTTAGATGAGTCAAAAGAACTTTAAAAAGATAACATTCCTTCCACTTATTGCATTTTACCCATCATGGATAATGCAAATTGACTCATCATTTTAACTTCTGTTTCTAGTCAATTACACTGTCTGGTCTTTCCTGCCTAATGGATGGATGGCCACAATGTAGAGAAAGGATGACTTTCAAAAAAAACTAAAATGGAAAATTGAGTTGAATCTTATTCAGTTGTGCATTCTCTCCTCTTATTATTTTGGTTCAAGTCTAATTCATTAATCACTGGTGTACTGGAAAAAAAATTCTTTATTTGAACTTAAAGGACTTTGGTTTGTCTACTGGCTCTGACATTAGCTACATGACCTTGGGCAAGTCTTTGAAGTCTGAGCTTCATTTCCCCTATCTATAAATCTAATAGGTAATTTGTTTATGATGTGATCTTTTCTATCTAGGTTGCTTATCCCTTTGCATCTTATCTTGGTATAAAGTGTGAAGTGGTGGTCGAAATCAAATTTCTTTCATGTCCCTGGCCAATTTTCCCAATAGATTTTGACAAATAGTCTTTATACCAGTAGTTGGAGCTTTTACATGTATCAAATACTAGGATACTAGCTATAATTTCTTCTCTATGTTGTATGTGTGATCAATTCCAATCCATGCTTTTTTTTTTTCTATTCTCCTCTGGATCACTAGAAATTCTTTGTCTATGAATGCTTTGTTCCATGATCCAAAGCTGCAGGGAGCCTCATTCCAAACATTGATATTGACATGTTAGTGATTAAACAAAAATGAATGCTGTCAAAAATGCTGAAGCTAGAGGGGGAGGAGCCAAGATGGCAGCGTAGAAGGAGGAAGACTCCCTGTGCTCCCCCCATAACCACCTCAAAAACCTCTAATACGTGACTCTAAACAAACTTTAGGGCTGCAGAACCCACAAAGTGACAAAGAGAAACAAACCCCCCACTGAAGATAGCCCAGTAGACTGGCAAAAAAGGTCAATCTCAGCAAACTGGGAGCAGAGCCCAGACCCTCTTGAGCCCCCAGTTTTAGCCCAAGGTGGCATCGACAAGCCGCAGCTAGAAGGACACTGGGAAAGTAGATCAGCAACAGCTATGGTAGTATCCAGAATTATCAATCTATAAATACCAAACACAAAATAAGAGGTCAGTGGACTTTGGGAACAGGGGGTAACAGAGTATGGTCTGGCCTCTGTGCCCAGGGCAAGAAGTGGCTGAGATGCAATGGCCACTGCTGTATGGCTGCTTCAGAGGTCCTGGGCTGCAGCTGTAGGGGAACCAAGCAACCAGTCTGAGGAGTAATTGCTCTTGCTTTAAACTATTGGATTTGGATTGCTATCTGGGGTGGAGATCCTGGGGTGGGTGAAAAGTGTGACAGAGCCAGTGGAGGCTTTTGAGAGGGCACCGAACTAACAGATCAGGCAACTGAGAAAACCCCAGCAACTTGGGACAAAGCTCTCCTCTCTGGAGGCAGAATTCTACTGTGGCAAAAAGCTCAAAATCAAGTAATTAAGTGGCAACATGAGCAAACGAGGAAAGTAAAGCAATCACAGCAATCTGACTTTGGATTCCTTTGTTGGGGACAAAACGGATCAACGCATGGAACAGGAGGAAGATAGCAAAGTCAGAACTCCTGCACCAAAAACTTCCAAGAAAATTACGAACTGCTTAGAGAACATAGAGGAGCTTAAGAAAGATTTTGAAAACCAAATAAAAGAAGTGGAGGAAAAATTAGGAAGAGAAATGAGAATGATGTAAGATAATCATGAAGAGACTCAACAGCCTGATTAAAGAAAATAACACCTTAAAAAATAGACTAACTAAAATGGTAAAAGAGGCTTAAAAAGGCAATGAGTAGAATGCTTAAAAAGTAGACGAATTCTTAAAAAGCCGAATTTGCCAGATGGAAAAAGAATCTCAAAAGCTCACTGAAGAGAAACATTCCTTCAGAATTAGATTGGAGCAAATGGAAGCTAGTGACTTTATGAGAAATCAAAATACTATTAAATAGATACAAACAAATGAAGAATTAGGCAATGTGAAATATCTCATTGAAAAAACCACTGACCTGAAGAACAGTTCCAGGAGAGATAACTTAAAAATTACTGGACTACCTGAAAGCCATGTTCAAAATAAGAACCTAGAAATCATCCTCCAAGAAATTCTCAAGGAAAATTACCCTGATGTTTTAGAAACAGAGGGGAAAATAGATGGTAAAAGAATCCACCAATCACCCCCTGAAAAAGATTCCAAAAAGAAAACTCCTAGGAATATTATAGCCAGGTTCTGGAGTTCCCAGATCGAGGGGAAAATATTAGAAGCAGTCAGAAATAAACAATTTGAATACTGTGGAAACATAATCAGGATAACACAGGGTCTGGCTGCTTCTACACTGAATGATAGAAGGGCTTGGAATATGATATTCCAGAGGTCAAAGGAGCTGGGATTAAAACCAAGAATCATCTACCCAGCAAAACTGAGTATCATGTTTCAGGGGAAAATATGGGTATTCAATGGAATAGAGGACTTTCAAGCATTCTTGATGAAAAAACCAGAGTTGAATAGAAAATTTTAAATTAAGATACAAGAAGCTAAAGAAGCATTAGAAGGTAAAAAGGGAAAATAAATTATAAGGAATTTATCAAAGTTGAACTATTTACGCTCATATGAAAAAACAATAATTGTAACTTATGAAACTTTCCTCAGTATGAGAATAGCTGAAGGGTATATAAATGTGTGTGTGTGTATACATACATACATACATATGTCTATATAGGAGGGTAAATGGGTGTATGAATTCATATGTGAGTATATGTATATATGTGTACACGTATACATAGACAGAGGCCACAGGACCAGTTGAATAGGAAGGGATGATACCTAAAAAATGAAATTGAGATATGACAGGAATATCATGAGAGGAGATGGGGAGAGACAGAATGTGGTAATTTATGCCATATAGAGGAGGCCAGGCAAAACTGTTACAATGGAGCAGAAGAACAAGGAGGCAAAAGGGGATGGATGGGATGGCCAGGTGGCTCAGCGAGTAAGAGCAGCGGCTCCAGTGTTGGGATGACCTGGAGATCAAATCCCGGGCTCAGACACTCAGCACCACACCCAGAAATAACTGGCCATGTAACCTTGAGCAAGTTACTTAACCCCGATTGCTTAAAAAAAAGGGGGGGGAATGGATCAAACTTACTCTCATTGAATTTTGCTTAGGGTGGGAATGGCATACACACTAAATAGGCTATTTCACCCTACAGGAGAGTAGGGGGGGAAGGGGATGAGAGGGGGGTTGATGGAAGGGAGGGCAGGCTGTGGGGGAAGGAAGTTGGAAGCACCCACTTTTGGAAAGGGATGGGATAAAAGTAGAGAATAGAACAAGTAGGGGGTGGGATAGGATGGAGAGCAATACAGTCAATCTTTTACAATATATTCACTATGGAAATGTTTTGCTAAGCGACACATATACAACCTATATTGAATTGCTTATCTTCCCAGTAAGGGTGCGTGAAGAGGGAGGAAGGGAAAGAATATGGAACCCAAAGTTTTAAATGCAAAAGTTTAAATATACATATACATATATATATATATGTGTATGTGTATAATTTTTTTACATGCAACTGGGAAATAAGATATACAGGCACTGCAGTATAGAGATCCATCTTGCCCTACTAGAAAGTTGGAGGGGGGATGGGGAAGGATATAGGAGAGAGGAAATTGGGGGAGGGGGTATACAGTGGGATCGCTGTTGTGGGGTGGTGGGTAGTGGGAAGATGGGGAGAAAACTTGTTACTCAAAATCTTGTGGAAATGAATGATGCAAACTAAAATTAAACATAAAATTTAATTTAAAATATATGAGGAAGCTAAAAGAGACAAACTGTCACAGTAGAAAAGGTATTATCCTCTAGTCAGAAGAATTGATTTCAAATCTTCCCTCCAAATCTTACCAACTGTATGACTTTCAGCAAGTCATTAAACATACCTCAGTCTCACCTTCCTCATCCATCTTATGATGGGTTGGGACAAAATGGTCTCAGACATCCCTTCCATCTATGGTTATACAATCCTAGTTAAACACCTCCTTGTCAAACTCCAATCCAGCAAATTGTGCCTATCCATGATGTATCTCCTGATAAGCTAACTGAATAAGCTTCCCCACGAATTACACTAGCTATCAGTTACAAAGTGCATTCTTCAGTCACTGAGTTTTTCCTTTCTGCTTTTGTTTGTTGTTTAGTCATTTCTGACTCTTTGTGACCCCATATGTTGTTATTGATGTTGTTTTGTTTGTTTCTGGCAAAGACATTGGAACCATTTGCCTTTTCCACCTCCCACTCATTTTAAAGACAAGAATACTGAGGCCAACGAGGTTAGATGGCTTGCCCAGGCTCACATAGCTATCAAGCGTCTAATGTTAGATTTGCAGTAATGAAAATGAGTCTTCCTGACCCCCAGGATCTGCATTCTATCCACTGAACCAACTGTCAATTCACTTTGTGAGTTGATGTCATAGATATGACTGTACTCCCCATCAATGGAGAATTTCAGAGCAGTGAGCAGTGGCGGTGAGTAGCAGGAATATCTCCCAGGAAAACCTTCCCAAATCTAGGGTAAGATATTTACCTTATTCTAGTAAAGCCCTGATTTACAGAAGTCAAAATTCTTGATTAAAATCCACGATTTTGAGGAATTAGGATTAGAAGAAAGGTTTCTAGTTGTTTTGAAGAATCGTGCATGTGTATGTTGTGGTTGTGTGTGTATGTGTGTGTTGGGTGTGTGTTCTGCTGCTATGGTTGTTTCCCCTTTGTAATTCTGCTGTTCCTCCTGTCTACTGTGGTAATTAAAGAATGTACATCAATGAGTGCTAATGAAACTCTATCCAGCTTCTCTGTGAAACAGGTACCATATGATGAAAAGAAAATAAACTTGGCCTCTACTTCCTATTATAAATTGGGAAGCTGGGGGAGTAGAGGGAATACAGATTATCATATGTAGTAAACCAGGCTAAATTAATGAGAAGGAACTGAATATTCAGAAATGTAAATATATTTCTCAGTTGAATTTTTTTGCATAAATTACATGTGTTGCTATATGTTATTCATCAGAGACTTCTGCCTTTCCCCTTTCTTGATAAAATCCTACCAAGGCTCCCTATTGCCTTCTGGTTAAAATACATTCTCATTTAGTGTTATAGGCAAGCCCTTCCACAATTTGACCCCCAACTACCATTGAGCTGTATTAATAATTATTACGCCCCCTCTCAATTTCAGTACTTCAGACAAACTAGAAGACGAGTTTCTTCCCCAGTCTCACTCTTTCCCGGCCAACCCTCTCCCCCTTGTCCCAACACTTGTGATCTTCCTTGCAATTTCATATTCTGTCCTAGATTATATTAGCTCATTATGATCACCCAGTAATTTTCTCCTGATCCTTTAAGGTCTTGCTGAAGATGCCTTTTCTTCCATAAAATTCACTCTGATCTCTTCCAGGTAAAAGTGATCTCCTTCCCCTAAAATCTTCTAATGCATCCTATCTGAATTCCTCCTTTTATTTGCTGTTATTCAGTCGTTTTGGAGGAGTCCAATTCTTTGGACTCCATTTGGGCTTTTCTTGGCAAGGTTGATCGAATGGTTTGCTATTTCCCTCTCCAGCTCATTTTACAGAGGAGGAAACTGAGGCAAACTGTGTTAAGTGGCTTTGCCAGGGTCACACAGCTAGTATGTATCTAAGGCTGCATTTGAACTTAGGAAGATAAAAGTCTTCGTGACAACAGGCCCTGCATCCTATCCACTACATCAATTAGCTGCCCACTTAGTGAGTCAGTCATTGTCATAGATAAGACTGTATTTCCCTACCAACTGAAAATCTCAGGGAGGTGGGCAGTGGCAATGACTAGTGGGAATATCTACCAGGAAAACTTTCTTGTATCCACTGTGCCACCTTACAATCCGTATCTTCTTTCCATAATCAGGTTCTATCTTTTATCATAACTTTGCATGCTGGTCTCACTTCCTTTAGACCATAAGCTCTCTCAGGACAGAAACCTTAACATTGATGGGAACTTGTTTTGGGCCTTGAATAGTATAAAAAAATCATAAGGGGATATATATGATATATATATATATATATATATATATATATATATATATATATCACCTCAGGGCAGCTAGGTGGTGCAGTGAATAGAGCACTGACCCTGAAGTCAGGAGGTCCTTAGTTCAAATGTGGACTCAGATACTTAGCACTTAACTAGTTGTGTGATCTTGGGGAAATCACTTAACCCCAATTGCCCTGCCTTCTCTGAAAAGATTAAAAAAAAAATTAAAGTCTCATAGAAATAGAATGGGAAGGGACCTCAAAGACCATCTAATTCAGACCTCTTATTTTTTACATGTGAGAAAATTGGGGCCCAGGAAAGGCAAATGAGTTCCCCAAGGCAACACAATTAGTATCATGACCAGGCAGTAATATTTGTTGAAATAAATTGCATCAGTTGCACTTTTTCTGACTTACCTCACAATGAGGACAAACTGAATTAAATTATATAATTAGACTTCAGTAAAAACTCATTAACTTGAGGCCCTCTAATTCAGAATTTCAGATCACTTGACCCCCTAGACAGAAGTTTCCCTTTGATCAATCTGTTCAAATAATTTTTCTCAGCAAATTCAGAGGACCCAATAATTGCACTTTAACATGCTTAAGAGAACAAACTGTTTTCAGGTACTTTTGCAAGCACCTATTTGCATATGAATAATTAATGCACTCTATGCAATTATCTATTCATTAGAGTAGGTCTAGTAGAATGGCTCCTTGGAAAGGCTTTGTAATATCACTTTCCTTTTTTTTTAATTTAATTCTTTGGAAAATTGCAAAATTGCATTTCCCCAAAAAGGAATTATTTTTGTTAACTCAGATTGCCCATAAATCTGGATTTACAGTGTTTTACATGAATTGTATCAATTTGTTGCATTCAGATTTCTCTCAGGAATATTTTATTCAAAATACACCCTTTGAGAAGAAATGTCTGTGTTTATATCTATAGCCCTATTTATATTTGCATCTATTTCATCTATACCTATATCCAGGCATGTGCTGGAACCAGCTTGAACCAGGTTTGAGTGAATTGTTACAATTTCAGTGTCCACTTTTACCCTGTGGAAATTGGTAAACTCTACAAACCAGGGTTTGATTTATGGTTTCATTGATTCAAGACTTAAGAAATGGATGGAAAAAAAATGTCAAGAGGACAGATTAAATTTTAAAATGTGTCTATGTATTTTTCTTTTTTGTAATACTAATTATTAAGCCTTTACGCACACATTACTGTCCTTATTTATATCTGTCTTTCTATATTCTGGTTGATTGATATATCTATCTTGGTGTTTAAGTATATATGTGCATATATGTATATATTTTAAACATTCTATAGATATATAGATTTTTTTTTAAAGCAATCGGGGTTAAGTAACTTGCTCAAGGTTACACGGCCAGTTATTATTTCTGGGTGTGGTGCTGAGTATCTGAGCCCTGATTTGATCCAGGTCATCCCAACACTGGAGCCGGTGCTCTTACTCACTGAACCACCTGGCCCCCCCTAAGCAATTGGGGTTAAGTAACTTGCTCCAGGTTACACGGCCAGGTGTTTCTGGGTGGGTGATAAGTGTCTGAGCCCAGGACACGATCTCCAGCTCTTCTCAACACTGGAGTCGGTGCTCTTACTCGCTGTGCTACCTGGCCGCTCCGATATATAGATTTTTTTAAATGTACCTGTAATGTTACAGAATTAA
>NW_027187155.1:0-13908 GCF_028583685.1 Petaurus breviceps papuanus
CCTGCAAACTTAAAGAAGTCACAGGTATAGTTTTAAGGAATCAAGACAGTAAATCAGAGGTCAATTATGCTAACTAGGTAAGTAAGGGTGGCATTAGGGAGGAGTTAAGGAGTGGTCAGTGCTTAAAGGAACATTGACTATTAATGTCAACTGCCCAGGTGTATTGCTTATAATTCACTGGGAAATAGCCCAAGGTGGGCTGCCTGGAGGTGTGTTTTGTCACTAAGTCAACAATGGGTCAGGGCTGACTGAGAAGTGCTCTGCCACCCATCAGTGTCATGTTTGACAAGATGGATGTTGGGAACCAAGGCTAACAGAGACTCAGTATGTGGATAATTGGCTAAGGAGTTAACCTATAGATAGGGCATTGAAGGATTCATGGGCAGCTGGCCACTATACTAGGGGGAGATAACATCTGCCTAAGCTAAAATGTTTATAGATGGTTTAGTGAAGGATTCATAGGTGTAGCTTGTTATTGTTCCATGCAGAAATAAACAATTCATGAGTTGTTGCTGGGCAGAGTGCTGGCAGGGGGAAGGGGCAGAGTTAATGCTCTGAGGCTGGGGAGGAGGAAATGTGATTTTACAGACTGGTTTTACAAATAGATTTTACAAACTGATGTTACAAACTGATATTACAGACATAGATCCCAAGCACCCCATCAATAACATTTCTTACATATTCCCCTGTCTCTCTTCTGACACTGCCACCATGCTGGTAAAGGTCTTCATCACCTCAAGTTTAGACTATTGCAATTGGTTAATGGTTGTTCTCTCTGCCTCTAGTCTTTCCCCACTCCAAGCAATCCTGGATTCAAGCTGTCCAACTGATTTTGCTAAAATGTATGTCTGAGCATCTCGCCCCACTATGTGTTAGTAAGTTTATCATTTAAAATCTTTCATAACCCAGGCTTTTCCTGCCTTTCCAGGCTTCTTATACCTGACTCCTTCCATATACTCTGAGAACCAGTGACAGTAGCATCCTTTGTGTTTCTTGAGCTCAACACACCATCTCCCAGCCCTTTGCATTTTCACAGCCTGTCTTCCATGCTTCAAACTCTTTTCTTCCTCATCTCTGATTCTAAGCTTCTTTCAAGTTTCAGCTCAAGTCCCACTTTCTGCAAGAAGTCTTCTTCGTCTTCCTTAAATTTAGCTCCTCCTCTATATGATTATCTCCAACTTATCCTGACAATATCTTATGTTGCCTCTAGGTGGCGTAGTGCATTGAGCACTGAACCTGGAGTGGGAAGATCTCTTTGTGATTTCAAATCTAACCCCAGATATTTACCAGCTGTGTGACCCTGTGCAAGCCACTTAACCCTGTTTGCCTTGTTTTCCCCATCTGTAAAATGAGCTGGAGAAGGAAACGGCAAAACACTCCAGCATATTTGCCAAGAAAATTCCAAATGGTGTCATAATGAGTTGGACTTGACTGTAATGACTCAACAAGGCATGACAAGCTCTCTTGTTTGTACAGGGAATGTTCTCCCTCCCATTAGACTATGAGCTCCGTGAGAGTGGCTACTCATTTTTACCTTTCTGTGTATACCCAGTGCTTATCACGGTGTTTGACGTGTAAATGCTTAAGAAATGCTCACTTGGGCACTCCTTTACTCAGCTGCAAGAGCTAAATCAACAGAGGGAATTTGCACGTGAGAGCTCCCTCTACGGAAGCAATCACACCTCAGGACCAAAAACAAAGCAACAAGCAAACCTCTGTGCCTAGAGAGAGCTTTGAACTGGGTAGTGCTTTCTTTTCTGTGTTATAGGAATGACATCTGGAGGTGCACTGTCCAGGCGAGGTTAGGTTTTCCTTAAAAGGCATTGAAATATCCTTGGTACCTACATGGTGAGGGCATAGAATCCTGTTTTGTAAATATCTAGGCGGCACAGTGGATAAAGCCCTGGACTTAGAGTCAGGAAGACTTGAGTTCGGATCCTCCCTCAGGTGCTCTCTAGTTGTGTGACCCTGGACAAGTAACTTAACCTTTGTCTGCTTCAGTTTCCTCACCAGTAAAGTGAGGCCTCTACCTCCCAGGGTGGTTGTGAGAATCCAATGAGATACCATGTGTCACTGTGTAATAAGTACTTGTTTTCCCCTCCCCTGATCACTTATATACAAAAGCCCAGTGAAGGGGAAGACAAAGATGGATCCCTTTGCTTGTCAAGGCTTAACACAGTCATCTCACTTGCATGAAATTAAAAAAAATATTTTATTAAATTTGTTTATCTACTTTTAGTTTACAGGATTCAGTTCCACAATCCCTTGAGCTCCAAATTTTCTTCCAGTCCCTCTCCTCCTCTTTCCCTGCCCCCCACCCCCATGGAAGCATGCAATCCAATATAGGCTCTACAAATACCTTCACATTAAGCTTTAGTCTGGGTGTAAAGAACAATTATAACCAATGAAGTGAACAAGGAGAAAGAAGGAACGAAACAAAACAAAACAACGAGAGAGAGAGAGAGAGAGAGAGAGAGAGAGAGAGAGAAAGAGAGAGAGAGAGAGAGAGAGAGAGCAGGTAGCTGGCTTCCATCTGCATTCAGACTCCTCAGTTCTTTTCTCTGGATGCGGAATCCCTTTCCATCATGGGTCTTTTGGAGCTGTCCTACAACCCTGCATTGATGAGAGTAATGGGGTGCTTGGGATCTATGTTTGTAATATCAGTCTTTTGAAAATTTCCCCCCCCCCCCCAGCCAGCCTCAGAGCATTAACTCTGCCCAGCAACAACTCATGAATTGTTTATCTCAGCTTGGAACAATAACAAGCTATTTCTATGAATCCTTCACAAAAGTATTTATAAACATTCCAGCTTAGGCAACTATTATCTCCCCCTTGTATAGTGTCCCACTGCCCCCATAAATCCTTCAATACCCTACCTCTAGGTTAACTCCTAAGTAATTATCTGAGTCTCCTTTAGCCTTGGTTCCCAGACATCAATCTGGTCAAACATGACACTGATGGCGGCCCTTGACCGCTAGCCAACTTAGTGACTTTTCAAGCCTAAAACCACACCTCCAGGTAGCTCCTCCCCCCCCTTGGGCTATTTCCCAGTGAATTATAGGCAATATGCCTGCACAGTTGACATTAAAAGTGCATGTTCCTTTAAACACTGGCCCCACCTTAACTCCTCCCTAATCCCACCCTCTTCTCACCTGGTCAGCATAATAAATCCAATGAATAGCCTTAACTCCTTAAAAGCTATGCCTGTGTCTTCTTTAAGCTTGCAGGTCCCCTAAAGAGCCTTGCCTGCTATAAAGCGTACAATAAACTTTTACAACTCTGACTCCAAGTTGGCTTGGGCTGGATTCTTTCCAGACTGAATCGAAGGCTTTCTGGTCTTAGATAAAGATCAGAGTTCCTGCTGAACCTATTGCCTTCCCTCATCAAGAGGAGCCCAGTCTATCAAAGTTAGCCATCACATATTAGATATGTCTGTAATTGTGTACAAAGTTCTCCTGGTTCTGCTCTCCTCACTCAGCATCAGATCATATAAGTCTCTCCAGGATACCATGAAGTCCTTCTGCTCATTTCTTATAGCACAATAGTATTCCATTACATTCATAAACCACAACTTGTTCAGCCATTCCCCAATTAATGGGCATTCCCTTGATTTCCAATTCTTTGCCACCACAAAAAGAGCTGTTTAATATTTTTGTGCATATGGCTCTTCCTCCCACTTGTATGATCTCTTTAAGATACATCCCTAGTAGTGGTATTGCAGGGTCAAAGGGTATGCACTTTTTTTACAACCCTTTGGGAATAGTGCCAAATTGTTTTCCAGAATGATTGGATCAGTTCACAACTCCATCAACAATGCATTAGTTTTTCAGTTTTCTACATCCTCTCCAGCATTTATCATTAGCCATTCTGACTGGTGAGATTGTGGTATCTCAGAGTTGTTTGATTTGTCTTTTTTCTAATCAATAGTGATTTAGAGCATTTTTCATATGCTTATAGATATCTTTAATTTCTTCCTCTGAAAAGTCTCTGCTCATATTGTTTGACCATTCATCAATTGGGGAATGACTTGTATCCTTATAAATTTGACTCAGTTCTCTGTATATTTTAGAAATGAGGCCTTTATCAGAGACACTGGTTGTAAAAATTCCCAATTTTCTACTTCCTTCCTAATCTTGGTTACATTGGCTTTATTTGTACAAAACCTTTTCAATTTAATGTAATCAAAGTTAACCATTTTGCATTTCACAACCCTCTCTATCTCTTGTTTGGACATAAATTCTTCCCTTCTCCATAGATCTGACAGGTAAACTTTTCCTTTGCATGATAATATAGAAAAACCAGAGGCTATGAGGTCACACCCCAATAAATCAATGTCACATCCGTGATAAACATCCTTTACCTGCTCTCGTTAAGTATGTCTTTTGTAAAGTGTTAGGTGGTCTGTGAGTGATTCTTTTCCTGAACCACCAGATTGGCCTTCGCATGTTTGGCTCTAGTTGGATGGATTGCCTTGGACTGAACTCATCATGGTTGAAGAGGGGGAAAGGTAATGTAGAGGAAGTAGATCCCTGGGTGATTGGGTGACCTACTGCCTTTCACTGCCTCAAGCCATGGAGCTTCTGTCATGCTTATGACTGAGTACCAGAAGGGGCCCTGCAGTGAACCAGGGGGAATAGAAAATAATCCCTCTGTAGACATTTACTCACTAGAGAGAGATGTGAATGGGCTCTGAGTCTTTGAGAACCATGAACTAGAAAATTGCATTGAAAGACAAAATGGAGGACTAGACATTTTCCCTGATCCCCTAGACCTCTTCAACTTCTCCAGAACAGAAATGATGTGCCAGTGATGAAGATCCTTTGGTGGTCTCCATTACTTAGGAAACCTAGAATCCAAACCAACAAAGGAACCCTGAGCTCACTCATCACCCCTGTCCCACTTGTCATGCTACTGATCCACATGAGCCCCTAACAAAACCCATACATCCAACTTATCTTCTCTCTCTCATTCCAGGATCATGGAGGGAGATCTGGGCTCCAGGCTAGGGAAGCCAGCTCTGGCCTGGACAGATAACCAGTGAATCTCTGCAGTACTCCATATAACAGAAGGTCACTGGGGCCACACAGCCAATGCTGGGTTGGGTAGCATTTTGCAGGAAAGCCAGGAACAGAGTGAAAGGGACACATGTCTAGTCTGGATATACAGCTCAACAATATTCATCTTTTGGGAGGCAAGGTGGCTGATTAAGAAGTAAATCTCACTCTCCCTTATTGACCTCTGAAAACCCAGGAAATATCACCCCAGGAAAAACCCTGGAGCAGCTGAACCAGCATAAAAGCACAGTGCAGCAGTCCTTTAGCCAGGGAAGCTTGGGGGATTAACAGGAAAGGGTACAGGGAGTAGTACATGATGGAAGGTGTCCTCAGCAAACAAGGGGATCCTGAGCCGCAGGGTGGCGGAGCAGGCAAGCAGCAACACCAGGACCCCCAGAGCACCTTGGCACAGACAGAGGAACCAGCAGATACCAGCTCTGAAAACCAGCACAGCTTCCTGTGCGCAGATGCCTTGCAGTAACCAAACATCCCCTTTGCTTCAGCACAGCTCCAGGAACAGAACTACCGGAGGCACAATTCCAGATGTCCTCCTGCAGCCAAAGTCTCTAGTGCTTTAAAGAAAACCTGAATGGGCAGGTGTCCTCCAGGGGCCAGACTCCCCATCCCCACCACAAGAGCTCCAGTGCTTCTGGTCCCAGCTCAGCACCAGGTAAACTGCCAGACCCCTACAGCCTCCAGTGAGCAGGTCCTGGACTCCCAGCATAAGAAACTTGGGCCAGAGCCCCCTGTGCTCCAGCAGGAGAGATCAAGCTTAAAAGCTAGGAAATGGGCAAACATCATGAGCAAAAAGAAGAAATGGCCAATGACCATAGATCCTCATTATGGAGATGGGAGAGATCAAAATGCAAATGCAGAAGGGGTAACATTGTCAACATACCCATATCTGAAACCTCAAAGAGGAATATAAACTGGTCTCAAGCCCAAGAAGCCTTTTTGGAAGAACCCAAGAAGGGCTTTAAAAGTCCAAGAAGAGAGGTAGCAGAAAAGTTGGGAAAGAAATGAAAGGTAGGCAAGAGATTGTCAATAGCTTGGAAAATGAAGGAGAAAGGTTGACTGTAGAAAACAAGTCCTTAAAAAATGCAGACGGGGAGGCTAGGTGTCGCAGTGAATAGAACACTGGCCCTGGAGTCAGGAGGAGCTGAGTTCAAATCCAGCCTCAGACACTTTACACTTACTAGCCATGTGACCTTGGGCAAGTCACTTAACCCCAATTGCCCAGCCTTCCCCCCTCCAAAAAAAAAAGAAACTCATAAATGCATAAACTATATGTATAGCATTGTATAATATAGCCTATGACCAAATACTTAACCTAAATTTCACAAGGTCCTATAAACACCCCCCAAAAAAGAAAAAGAAAAGTAGTTCAGACTTCTCTTGTAAGAAAGTAGGGTCCAAAGATTTTCTGCAGATTTTCTAGATCTTGCAGGCACTGCAACACTAAAGCCCTTAGCGTGCAGGGGATAAATGTCTTAGTATGTTGTACAATTAAGTAGCATTACAAGTCTGGACCTTGTCATGTGTTCAGCGTGCATTAGTTCATTCTTTCTGTGAGAACATCCAAGTATTTATTCTATGTCTTCTATGTGTTGGATTCTGTGCTAAGCCCTTTTAAAGGCATAACAAACTGACCATATGCCCTAAGGTACACTCTGATTCAGAGAAACATCAGGGAGATGTGATCATCTGGACCATAAGATAAAATAAAACTTCCTAGCTGCCGTCTGACTTAGAAGTGTCCTTTTGCTCCCTGTGGCTGCCGTAGGAGAGCTGACCCAGGGACCCTAAGAATCCCCATCTCTACGAGGAATGTTTTTCATCCTCCCCTTTTGTCCGAGGTAACCTAGGACTATCCTAGCTTTGATCCGGAGTAGGTTTTCAGGCCATTGAATGGATGCACAGAGGCAGAAGAGGAAGCCCTCACAGCCCGCTCTCACTTTTTCTCCACTGCTGTTGTTCCCAGTGCTAATGCTGGGCTTACCTTAGTCTCCAGTGCAAATGTTCTCTTTGATATCTATGAGCGTGTGAAGAAATGCTCTAAATAACTATTGGTCAGGGAAATGCAAATCAAAACAGCTCTGAGGGACCCCACCTTACTGGTCAGATTAGCCAAGATGATAAATAAAACAGGAAAATGATACACACTGGAGAGGAGTGGGAAAATTAGGACTCATGCATTGTTGGTGGAGTTGTAAGCTGATCCAACCATTCTGGAGAGCAATCTAGAACTATGCCTAAAGGGCTATAAAAATGTGCATACCCTTTGACCCAGCAATACCACTTCTAGGGCTCTATCCCAAAGAGATCATACAAGTGGGAGGGGGATGCATATGTACAAAAATATTTATAGCAGCTCTTTTTGTGGTAGCAAAGAATTGGAAATTAAGGGGGTGCCCATCAGTGGGAGAATGGCTAAACAAGTTGTGGTACACGAATGTGATGGAATACTATTGGGCTATAAGAAATGAGGAGCAGACAGACTTCATAATAACCTGGAGAGACTTATGTAAACTGATGCTGAGTGAGGAGAACAGAACCAGGAGAACTCTGCACACCATTACAGACACATCATATGTGTGATGACCGACTTTGCTAGACTTGGCTCCTCTCAGCAATACGAGGTTAGGTGACAACTACACAAGGCTCATGATGGGAATGGCTTCCATATCCAGAGAAAGAACTGCAGAGTCTGAATGCAGATTGAAGCAAATTACTTGCCCTCTCTCTTTTGTGTTTTGTTTTGTCCCTTCTTTCTCATTGTTCACTCCATGGGTTATAATTCTTCTTTACAACTTGACTAATGGTTACTGTATTTGGATTAATATAAGGTATTTGGAGATCCTATATTTAATTGCATGCTGCCATGGGGGGGCAGGAGGAAGAAAAGAGAGAGGGAGATAATTTAGAACTCAAGGGATTGTGGAACTGAATGAAAATGCTCTTTTCTAATTTTTACCCCAGCACCTCCACTACCACCTCTGTCCTGCCCAAGATTTTGAGAATTTACTTTTTCATTGAAAACTAAGTGACTCACTTTTATTTATTCATATAGCCAAATAACCTCATATTAGCTACATGGAAATATTTCTTTTCAACCAATGCCCTCCTCAGTCTACCCTCCCTTCTATCAGGCCACTCACTTTTTTCCCCCTTTCCCTCCTACTTTCTATAGATGTAGTGCACATGCAATATTTACAGAGCCCATGGTCATGATAAAGACTGTGACTAAAAATATTCCATGGTGCTTGGTTGCAAAATATAATAAACTCTCCAAATAGAGGACAGAAGCAAAGCACATATTTAGACAACAGAAAATCAAATCACAACACCAGGAAACCGAATCCATCAAAGCAACCTTAAAGTTAGTGCACCACAATGTAGCAGATGGCCATGCCATCCTTTAGCCTTCCCACAAACCAATGCAAGCATAGCTGTCCCAGAAGGTGGCAAAAGCCCAAGTTTTACTCAAGAACCTATCTGTCTCCTTTCCTGAGACATGGGACAGGTGCTCTCCTCCCAACCCTCTAGTCTAGCTCTGACTCCTAGCTTCCCATGGGCTCTACTCCACCCATCAACAATCTCCTCCCACCACAGGCTGCAGGTGAGCACATTCAGTCTTTTAGGGGGCAGAGTTTAGTTTCAAAGCAGGGAAGATCTTCAAATTCTCATTCCCATTACATTTGGCCCTAAGATCTTTCATGCCCCTTACAAAGCAAAAATACATTAACAATAAATGAGAGTTTAGGGATAACTGGTAGAAAACTGGTGTCAACAGAACTTTGAAGCAATATAGCAGAGATAATAGAAAATAAACACATAAAACAATAACTTAGGGAGGGGGCTTGGGCATAAGCACCCCATCCTTCCCCCGTGAATGAATGGGGCTCAAAATCTTGGGGTAAGGAGTAAAGGTCTCTTCTCCAAAGCTACTTCAAGCTGAAAGTGGATGTAGAGCTGTCCCGTTGGAGAGGGAAGTTCTTTAGCTGGCATCCAGAGCTTGGTCAACGCCAGGTCCTGAGGTGGCACATCACAGTCATGGACAGATTTGTCATCTGGCCCAAGTGATCAGGCATCTGCAGGTGGAGTGTACCAAGCCCACAGGAAACAAATCTCTCAAACAAGTTTAACAGACAAAAAGTCAAAAAGAAACAAATATAGGGTCAGCCGTGCTTCTGGAGTCCATGAGGTCACTATCATAACCACATTCAAGGTAGAATATATGAATTAAAAGTATGATTTGACAATTATCTTCTCCTGACTAAACAACAGCCACGTTATTGTCTTTCCCATGTGCTATGATCTCTGCAGCCTTTGTAACATCACCCGGTTTCCTTTAACTATACTTTAGCTCCCAATTTTATTCTATTAGTAGAACCAAACCCTTCAGTTTCTCTGAGTTATTTTGGGAGAGGGTCAGTTTTCACAGGGGAGTATTGTTTCACAAGGAATAATGATCACTTGAACTATTCTATCATTTTTACAAAACTGTATGGGTTCTTCTAGCAAATTGTTTTTGAAAGGAAGATTTATTTAACAAATTTCACTTAGTGCAATACACCTAAAAGGAAATCCCGATGTAATGAAAGATTTAAATCAAGGCCTCAGAATTTAATACAAACATCAAGACCAAATCCTAAAGTATTCGTATTACATCTCAAAATTGTCCCCATTAACTTAAGAAAAAGAAGTTTAAAGGATGGTAAAGGAAATAAATTAGAACATGCCCAGTGTCTCACTTTTGAATCGCAGACACAGCTCCTGTATTTGTTTTACAAAAAAGCATGTCTCCCAACATGCATCTCAAACAGTGTTTCATATAATGTGGTATAAGAGCAACATTGAACATAATTGAAACTGCTTTAACCTAAATACATTTACTGCTTAAGAACACTCCTACAACATAACTCCCTTGAGAAAAGTTGAAATTGTTTAACAGTTATAGTCTTTCCTCAACTTGGTTATTACATCCTAGGTGAATATTTTTCTGTGTTCAAAAACACGTAACCTGAAAGTTTTTAAAACAATCCTGATTTTGATGGGATCCTAATAAACCTGCCCCAAGCCCCAATATTCTAACTTCATTATAGGCCTGGCCCTAGGAACAGCAGGCCTACTGCACCTACCTAGCCCCAGACCAACCCCCCTTCCCCCCATGTTCTAACTTCTTTGTATCTGCCTCACTGCTCACTGGAACAACAGGTGTGTCCCTGAGCTCTTAGTTCCCACAGAAACAGCAGGTGTATCCATATGATGGGAACCTAGCTACTGCCTCTACCTGGTCACTGCCCTCAGACCCATTCCCACAGCAATCACAATTACATCATCCATCTAGCCCAAGACAGGACCACAATAGCTAGCCAGTTGGAGGGCATAATGACCACAATGTTTAACCACTGAACCATAGATGGGACCCCTCCTCTATTACCTAATCCCCTTAACAAACTCCTCCTGCCTTTTTAATATTAATGATATTCCTCTATTCTATGTAAATTTCTGTTATGTAATTGCATCCCCACCCTATAAAAATCCATCTTGCTTTCTCTATAGTTGCTGGTTCCTCTTGGAATTTGGCCCGCTTCATGAGAGGCGTCAATCTCAATAAATACCTATACTTGCATTAGAGGTGGTCTGACTCTGAATTCTTTGAGATGGTTCCACCACAACACATCATGAAACCGAAACAGTTTTGGGTGGGCAGAGCCCCCACCACAACAGTTTTTGATGTCCCTGGGTTTAAACCGCAGAAATTTCACTTAGAGTAAGCATAAATCACAAGCTTGTGTTGCAAAACTGTTAATCTTCTAATTGCAAAACTGTTATTTTTTCTTTAAAAAGAGGGGTCAGGATTACATTCCCCGTCCACCACTCACACTGGACATGCCAGCCATGCTCCCCTTCCGTTCATTCCCGTAGACGCACGGCTCCCACTACTGCAGCAGCTGCTGTCCATCGCTCCTTGGCTCCCTATGCAATGTTGGATTGAACATCACTGGGATTTTCCTGTAAAACTTGGTCATATCCATCTGAGACAATTGCAATTGGCTGATGGTCGTTCTCTCTGCCTCTAGTCTTGCCCCACTCCAAGCAATGCTGGATTCAAGCATCCAACTGGTTTTGCGAAAATGTAGCTCTGACCATCTCGCCCCACGATTTGTCAGTAAATCCTCTACCTTGTAAAACGTCTCATACCCTGACCCTTCCTGCCTTCCCAGGCTTCTTATACCTGACTCCCTCCACATACTCTGTGAACCAGTCACGGTAGCATCCTTTGTGTTTCTTGAGCTCAACACACCATCTCCCAGCCCTTTGCATTTTCACTGCCTGTCTTCCATGCCCTAAACTCTCTTCTTCCTCATCTCTGATTCTCAGTTTCCTTCAAGTTTCAGCTCAAGTCCCACTTTCTGCAAGAAGCCTTTCCCTGTCTCCCTTAAACTTAGCTCCTCTGTCATGTGATTATTCCTCATTTATCCTGACTATGTCTTGTTGGTGGAGCAGCTAGGTGGCACAGTGGATAGAGTGTCAAGACTGGAGTCAGGAAGACTCATCTTCCAGACTTCACATATGGCCTCAGACCCTTCCTAGCTGTGTGACCCTGGGCAAGTCACTTCATCCTGTTTGCCTCATCTGTAAAATGAGCTGGAGAAGGAAATGGCAAAGCACTCCAGCATCTTTGCCAAGAGAACTCCAACTGAAGAGTCTCAGACATGATTGAATAACAATGACAGGTTATTTGTACCTGGGTGTTGGCAGGTGATCAGAACCTTCCCACTCTCCATTAGACTGTGAAGGCCTTGAAAGCATGGGCTGTTTCCTGTCTCTTTGCCTTTTAACTTTCTTTCTATTCCCAGTGCCAGCATAGTGCCTGGCATATAGTAGGCACTTAGTAATTGCTCATTGCTGAGCTGATTGGGGCTGTGCTGGCTTCACTGGGATTGAGAACATCTGAATGAGAGTAGCAAAGAAGGCAACTGAGGGCATTAGAACAGCAGGTGGGAGCAGGAATTGAGTGCAGCCCACTGCCTCCAGTGCTGGAGCCAGCCCAGTTCCTTTTCTATTGAATTATAGGTCCAGTGGAATTCCCATCTTGTAAGAAAGCCTTATTCCATTGTGTGGAGACTTTATTGGATTATTTGAATTTGACCCTGTGTGGCTCGCAGGCTGGGCCTCCCTACCTGCTGCTTAGAGACCCTCAATTGAAACAAATGCTGGGTTATGTTGACCAGAAGGCCTGGCAGATCCAAGGAGTGATGCAAGTTCTCTCACAGTTATACATCCCAAGCATCCCGTACGGACTGTGTTCTGGTCATTCCATTACTGCTTCTGTGTTCCTTGGGTTGAATACAGTCATTTGAGTGGAGTGAAACAGCTCTTTTTCTGATTTTCAGGACTTTTACCTGTTTGATCTCCCTCTCCCAACTGGCAAAGTTCCAAATCTTTCCTCCAGTGAGAAAACAGATTACCTAATTTTGTATCCTGGTTTGTTGTTTTCTTTTAGTTATTTGGTCTTATTTGATGAATTGTTTTTAAAGCCTAAGGTCTGCCTCCCCTTGTATTTGGAGGTCCATTGCCAAAGCTGAAGGACCTAGAACTGTTTTGTTAAGCATTTGGCATGCATTGCTTAATAAAGTCATATAGGTAAAAGCTCAAACCTATTTCCTCAGCCATTTTTATACACCAGCGACAAGATTGGAGTGTCATTCAGATTGTGGAGGGCCTTGAATGCCAGTTGAAGTGGAATTTACAAAAACAATGGATTGAGACCCTCCAATGACTCAGCTTATACAAAATAGTATCAATTTTAGAAACAGTCCCTTGTGCCCACTGGGGAAGAGGATCAGTTCCCTTGTCTCTTAAATTAGAGATTTGGAATAGATAATCTTTAAAGTTTCTTTTAGTCTAAAATTTTTTTTTGAAGGAATCATATTTCTTAGGTAGTTGAGAATCTCTAAAATTTGAGCAGAAAAATTACATGAAAAGAGCATAAAGAAAATTCTGAGTTGTGACAATAGGCCTGGGTCTTGCAGAGATGGGATTACCAGGATTAAAGTGACCACATATGGAAGAAGAGGGAGCGAAGGTAAAGTCAAAGGTTACAACAAAACAACCCCACGTGGAGGTTTGGAAGATGAAATGCTGAATGAATGACATTGACAGTCAGGAGGAACAGGATTTTAAGGAAAAGTTCTGAAAGTGGGTTTGATGTGGTTTTTGATAGAGAAGAGCTGAAGTGTAAATGCCTCCTAATGGGCACACAGACTCTATTTATCTTCCCTATCTTTATTATTCTTTATATCTCTCTTTTTTTTCAAATATTCTTTATCTATTCACCACATAGCTGCCAATCTGATATTCCTAAAGTGTGTGAGAGAGCTTAATTTTATGCTCTCATGCTAATAACTAATTAGTACTTTGTGCATACCCTTTCCCTTCTATTTTGGTTGAGACCTATCCTGAAGAGGTCAGTCACAGTGCCTGAAGGGCTGGCTGACTCATGAGATTCCTCCTAACCCTCAAGGCACACACTTGTGTACTAGGTTGGGCAGGACTCACCTCTCCCTCTTAGAATGGGAATTTCCTTCCAGGCTGAGCTCAGGCACAACCTACTACCTGACCCTGATCCCCAGTTATTAGTCTTATCTATACCCTCATACCCCTACATTCTTTCAAAATTGCTTTGTATGCATTTTTGCATACAAATATATGCTTTGCATATATTTTGAAACTAACTTCACACGTGTCCGTATCTGCCCCCTACACCCCATCCCATTAAATGGCAGATAGATCCTTCAGGTGGAGGACAACCTAATTTTTGTGTTTGAATCCCCAGCACAGGATA
>NW_027187156.1:0-14013 GCF_028583685.1 Petaurus breviceps papuanus
CTCCAGGTGCACTTTAGCCTAGGGGCAGGGAAGATCTTTAAAATTTACATTCCCATTACATTTGGCCCCAAGATCTTTCATGCCCATAGCATAGTCAATTTACTTTTGAATTAGCACTAAACATCTCTTAGGTCACATTTTCAAGATAAAGAACTAAAGTTACCAAAGTGGCCACTGGGCCTTAAACAAACACAAAGTACATAGCATTATCACTTCAATTCAAAACAAGAGTCCAAATAAAGTTCTCTTGGGGTGGGGGTGGGGTGTCCTTCCCCTCACACAGCTCCAGCCCCTGCTTCCAAGTACAGAGAGAGGGCTGGGCAACAAAACCAACAAGGTGGGGTCCTTGGGGGTTCACGGCACTTCATCCTACCCACCATAGTCACAAGTCCATCCTCCCCCTGGGTCCCAAACTGTGGGATGCAGCCAGGAAACACATTCCGTGCCCCTGCTTTGCTGTTAAATTCTTATCTTTTCCGGTGCCTGAATTCTGAACTCCAGGGTTCCTTCTCCTCCCTCAGGCAGCAGCCGCTCCTGGCTTCTGCCCAGGTCCCAATGCAGGCAGCTCACCATTCCTGCTCTCAGCTCAGTGAAGTCTACATGCAGGCCATTCTTCTCTCCTGGTCCATGGCTCCACAGAGTCACAGCTACCACAACTGGGAAACAAACAATTATCCCCACCCCCATACTTTCCTTTTACTCTGCAGATCCTGTTCCTGATGCCATTTTGTAGCAGCAAGCACCCCAGTGTACCTAGGGTGGCTGCCACCATAGGTTCTTGGATCTGCTTTTATGAAGGAAAGCAACTCAAAATGGGTTAACAAACTTACTTTAATCAGTCAAACATATATCGTTTACCTCCTTCAGGGGAAAAAGGTCAGCACCCTGGACTTCAAAGTATACAGGCAGAATTATCAAGACAGAAACAGATCAAGTAGACAGCTTTCCAAACTGTCCAACCATTACATCCATACCAAATCAACATCTGGGTTTCAACATCTGGGTTTTTCAAAGCCGGGGGGCCTCTGGACAATGGCTTCCCAGAATCCAGATCAAATCACAGAACACTTCTCAAAGTGAGCCCCAAAACAAAGCTACACATCAGGGCTTATATAGCCTTCTCCTGGCTCAGAGAATGTAACAACCTTATTGACTTACTGGCCAATCAAGAAGTATCTACTGAAAACCAAGCCTCCCACCTCAGGCTCCAGGTGCACTTTAGCCTAGGGGCAGGGAAGATCTTTAAAATTTATATTCCCATTACATTAGTTTAATAATTTTTAAATTATCTCTCCTAGATCTGTTTTCTAGGTCAGTGGTTTTTCCAATGAAATATTTCACATTGCCTTCTATTCTTTCATTTGTTTGGATCTGTTTAATAGTACCTTAATTTCTCATAAAGTCACTAGCTTCCATTTCCTCCAATATAATTCTGAAGGAATGATTCTCCTCAGTGACCTTTTGAGATTTTTTTTCCATCTAGCAAATTTGGCTTTTAAGCCATTCTCATCCTCATTGCCTTTTTGAGCCTCTTTTGCCATTCGAGTTAGTCTATTTTTTAAGGTATTATTTTCCTCAGTCAGGCTGTTGACTCTCATTTCATAATTTTCTTGCATCATTCTCATTTCTCTTACCAATTTTTCCTCCACTTCTCTTATCTGCTTCTTAAGGTCCTCTATGGCCTGTAACCAGCTAATATTTCCCTTTGAAACTTTTGGTGCAGTAGTTCTGACTTCACTGTCTTCCTCCTGTTCCATGCTTTGATCCTTTTTGTCCCCAAAATAGGAGTCTAATGTTGGATTCTTCTGTTTGCTTTGCTTCATTTGCCTGGTCATGTTGCCACTCAATTACTTGACTTTTGGGCTTTTTGCCACAGTAGGACTCTGCTACCAGACAGGGGAGTTTCCTACCAAACACTGGGGTTTTCTCAGCTGCCGGAGGCATTAGTTGGGTGCCCTCTCTGAAGCCTATACATGCTCTGGTCACACACCCCAGGACAGAAAACCACATCCAAGCAAGTTAAAGCAAGAGCTATTACCCCTTAGACTGGTCGCTTGGTTCCCCTACACTTTGCAGGCCAGGAACTAAAGCTGCCACATGGTGGCAGCTGTGCCACAGCCCTCAGTGGCTTCTCACCCTGGAGGCAAAAGCTAATGCACTCCCAACTACTGGGTCCCAAAGTCCACACTGCACTGACCTCTCACTTTGTCCTTAGCATCTATGTGTTGACAATTCTGGACCACCACAGCTCCTGGTGATCTGGAGTCCCTCCAGCTGGTGGCTGGTCAGGCCTGCTCTGGGGCTAAAACCTCGGTGTGGAGCTGGGCTCTGCTCTGGGAGTGCTGCACTGGCCAGTTCCTGCCAGCCTGCCAGGGTGTCCTTAGCAGGAGGTTAGTTTCTATGTGTCATTTTGTGTGTTCTGTAGCTCCAAAGTTTGTTCAGCATCCCCTTTTACATGGATTGGAGGTGGTGAGAACCAGAGCCACGCAGAGGTCCTGTTTCTACTCCGCCATCTTGACTCACTGTTGGTCTATTTTGATTTCTTAGACAGAAGTCCTTTTTGTTCTGTGTTAATTTCTCAGACAGAACTTGAATGTAGATGATAGCACTGGTAATGTGTGTAAATATTGTTGTAGCCCTGTTGAGCTTTGTTTTCCCAGAAACAGAAACTGTGAAGAAATTGGAGTGGAGCAATCCATGTGAGCTGCAATATGGAATAGGAGTAGAGAGCTGCCTCCCTGTGAATCCAGGCAACAGTTGGGTGAATTCAGGCAAGAACTTGGAGAGCTGCCTACCTATGATCTAGGCAAGAGCTTTAAGTGATCAGCTCATGGAAGAGGAGTAGTGGGATTTGGAAGTCGACCTCCTGGAGTTAAGATAAAAGAAGACTTTACTTGGGTACTTAGTGCTGAGTAATGATATTATAACTTATTGTGACCTAGGGGTGGATGGTGTTTGTACTTTCTTTTACCCCTTAAAGATGATTGGCTTAAGGATGAATACTCCTTAAGGATGATTGGCTTGAGGATGATTGTAAGTCAGCCTGGGATCAACCCAAAAGAAGATTTGACTTGCATACTCTATATTGATTGAGGAAATTGTGACTTACTGAATGATATGTTTTGTTTAAGATTATGTGACCACCTTTGTAATGTTATGTTATATTGTTGTGAATGTTATGCTTTAGTTTCTTGAATGTTTTGCTTTGTTCATTGATGAATAGAGAGTTCACTATACTATGTGATTAGATCCTTAAAGTTATTTACAGCAGCAGTCCTCAGGAGAGCTGCTCATGATAGACTTTACAAAAATTTATTAAAAAATACTGTTTTATAAAAAAAATACTGAAAATGATGAAAAAAGACTTTTAAAGAAATGTTTCCTTAAAGAAGGAATTAAATTCTTTACATAATAAATTCCAGTAATGCTAATTCTCTTTTCAAAATGATACTATAATAATGAAAAGGAGAAAAACAATCCCCATATAAGCAGGATTGGTAAATGAGTTTGTACTTTGCCTCTCAGGATTCTGACAACCTGCAAGCTTGCTTTCACACAGGCTGTTAACTAAAAGAGATGTTCTTTGTTCTGTGTCTGAATTAACCCACTCCTCCCCTCCCTCCCATTTGCCTTAACCATTTTTAGAACTCTCTTGTAATGAAATTTGCTAAAACAGTGAAGAGATAGGGTTATTTACTTCAAATGGACTTCATACACCTAAGGGTAATGTCTGAGATTCAGGAGTGAGATTACTAACTCCTTTATCCTAAATCCTTTCTTAAGATATTTAACTGATTTATCTTTCTGTTTTGTTTTGAGATTTATTGTAGACTCCAGTTATTTTTTTTATGAAGACAGCTGTAGTTTAATATGATAGAAATGTTAAGGTAAACACTTATTTCCTCATTGCTATGACCTGGTTTTCACAATTTGATTCATTTTATCATATTATCTATCTATTGTAGTAACAACTTGACATAGCAGATATATATGCTTTGGATATGGAATCAGGAACACTTAGGTTTGAGTTCTATCTATGACACTAACTAGATATATCTCTAAGCAAATTGATTTTGATTATACTTGTGAAATCATGCAAATATATTTCCATATTAGCTGTGTTACAAAACATAAACAAAATAATAAAAATAATTTTTTAAAAAGTATGCTTCACTTTGCATTCAGAGTTCATCAGTTCTATCCCTGGAGGTGGATAACATTTTTCTTCACAGTCCCTTTGGAATTGTCTGGAATCATTGTCTTTATGAGATTAGATAAATCTTTCACAGTTGATCATCATTACAATATTGCTGTTACTATGTACAATAATCTTCTGGGTTAGCTCACTTCCCTTTGCACCACTTCTTATAAATCTTCCCTGTTATTTTATGAAACCACCCTGCTCCTTATTTCTTATAGCACAATTGTATTCCAACAAAATCACATATGATAGCTTGCTCAGTTATTTCCCAATTGATAGGAATCCCTTCAATTTCCAATTCTTTGCTACCACAGAGAGAACAGTTATAAATATTTTTGTACATATAAGTTCTTTCACTTTTTATTTAATCTCTTTGGGATATAGACAAAGTAGTGGTATTGCTGGGCCATGAGGTATGCACAATTTTTTACCCCTTTGGAGATAGTTCCAAATTGTTTTCCAGAATGATTGGATGGCCTCATAACTCCACCAATAGTACATTAATGTCCCATTTTTTTCCACATCCCCTCCAGAATTTGTTATTTTCCTTTTCTGTCTTGTTAACCAACTTGATAGGCATGAGGTGGTACCTCAGAGTTGTTTTAGTTTACATGTCTCTAATCAGAAGTGATTCAGACTATTTTTCATGTGATTGTTGATAGCTTTGATTTATTCTTCTAAAAACTGCCTGTTTATATCTTTTGAACACTTATTAACTGGGGAATGGCTTCCCTTTTTTGAGGAGGCAATTGGAGTTAAGTGACTTGCCCAAGGTAACACAGCTAGTAAGTGTCTGAGGTTGGATTTGAACTCAGGTCTTCCTGAATCCAGGGCAGATGGTCTATCCATTGCACCACTTAGATGCCCCTGAATGGCACTTTAAAAACAATATATTTGACTCACTTCCCTTTATGTTTGAAAAATGAGACCTTTTTTCAGAAAAATTTGCTTCAAAATTTTTTCCATTTCCTGTTTTCTTTCTAATTTTTTCTGCATTGGTTTTATTTGTGCAGAAACTTTTAAATTTTATGTAATCATTTAATTTACTTCTCAAAATCTCCTCTATCTCTTGTTTGGACATAAATTCTTCTCTTACTTATAGATCTGACAGGTACATTTTTCTATGCTCCCTTAATTTACTTTTGACATCACCCTTTATGTCTAACTCATGTACCCATTTTGACATTATCTTGATATATGATGTAAGATTTTGGTCTAAGCCTACTTTTGTCCAAACTGATTTTTGTTTCCCATTACATATAATGCTTACTCTCAATCTTAGATATGATAAATATAAATGATAATAGATAAATGATACTACTTATCATTTTAAAAAGTGCTCCATTGATTGATATGTTTTCTAGTGTTTTTTAATTGGAATAAGTATTATATTTTGTTTTTATTATTGATATGATCAGTTATGCTGATAGTTTTCTTAATATTGAACTAGTTCTGCATTCCTGGTATAAATCTCACCTGCTCATAGTGTATGATCATTGTTATATATAACTGTAATCTCCTTGCCAATGTTTTATTTAAAAGTTTTCCATAGATATTCATTAGGAAAATTAGTCTGTATATTTTTTCTCTGTTTTTGATCTCCCTAGTTTATATATAACAACATTTTGTCATAAAAGAAACTTGGTAGGTCTCCTTTGTCTATTTTTTAATAGTTTATACATGATTGGGATTCCTATACACATTTAGAGGTATAAGATTTCCCCTAAATTTTGCTTTGACTGTATCCCACAAATTTTGGAATGTTGTCTCATTGTTGTCATTCTATTTAATGAAATTAATTGTTTCTGTGGTTTGTTCTTTCACCCACTCATTCTTTAGGATTAAATTATTTAAATTCCAATTACCTTTTAATCTCAAATAAAGGGCTTCCACTGCCTTTATTAAATATAGTTTTTGTTGTACTATGGTCTAAAAGGGTGCATTTAAGTTTTCTGCTTTTCTACATTTGGTTGTGAGGATTTTTATGCCTTAATACATTGTCAATTTTTATGAAAATACCATGTACAGTTGAGAAAAAGGTATATTCCTTCCTGTTAACATTTATTTTTTCCCAGAGGTCTATTATGTTGAACTTTATAGGATTCTATTCATCTCCTTGACTTTCTTATTTATTTTATGGTTAGATTTATCTAGCTATGAGAGGAGAAAATTAAGGTTTCCACTAATATAATTTTACTATCTATTTCCTCCTGTAAGTAATTTAACTTTTCCATTAAGAATGTGGATGCTATGCCATTTGGTGCATATGTGTTTAATATTGATCTTAGTTCATTTTTATGGTTTCTTTTAGCAAAATATGGTTTCCCTGATTATCCCTTTTAATTAGATCTATTTTTGCTTTCGCTTTGTCTGAGATCTTGATCACTACCCCTGCTGTTTCTACTTCATCTGAAGTATAATGGATTTTGCTCCAGTCCTTTATTTTAACTCTGTGTGTTTCTCTTTTAAGTATGTTTCTTGTAAGCAACATATGGTTGGATTCTTGTTTCTAGTTCAAGCCATTCATATTCAGAGTTATGATTACTAACTGTGCATTTTCCTCCATCCTATTTTCTTCTGTTTATCCTTATCCTTTTTTATCCTGTCCCTCCTTGCTTATCACTCCCTTATTTTATCTGTCCTCCCTTTTATCACTTCCCTTTTCTCTTGTCCCCTTCCACTCCTAGTTTCCTGTTGGGTAAGATAGATTTTTATTACCAATTGAGTATGTATGTGTGTGTGTGTGTGTGTACACATATATACACATATATATACACACACATATACATACACATACACACACACACACACACACACACACATATATATATATATATATATATAAACACATATATAGTTTCCACTTTTTGAACCAATTTAGATGTGTGAGGTTCAAGCATTGCCTGCCCTCCAACAATTTTCTCCTCCATTGCAAAAGTTCTTCTTTGCATTCCTCTTTTAAGTGAGATAGTTTTCCCCATACTTCCTCTCCCTTCCCTCTTTTCCTAGTATATCTCTATTTCTCACTTATCCATTTTTTAATATCATCTCAACATAACTGACTTACTCTTGTACATTCTTTCTATGTAGAATCTTTCTAATCACCCTAATAATAATAAAATTCTTAGAAGATATATGTATCATCTTCCCATATAGAAAGGTAAACAGATTAACCTTATTGAGTCCCTTATGATTTCTCTTTCATGTTTACTTTTTCGTGTTTCTCTTGAGTTTTGTATTTGGAAATAAAATTTTCTATTTGGCTCTGGTCTTTTTTTTTTATCAGGAAGGCTTGCACATCCTCTAGTTCATTAAATATCCTTTTTTTTTTTACCTTGAAGAATTATACTCAGTTTTGTTGGATAGGTTATTCTTGGTTGTCCAAGCTCTTTTGTTTTATAGCATATCATATTCCAAGCCCTCTACTCCTTTAAGTGGTAGCTGCTAAGTCTTGTCTGATCCTAACCCTGGCCCCACAATATTTGAATGGTTTCTTGCTGCTGCCACCACTAGTTGTCTTACATTTGTCTTGGTTCTGGATGAAAAAGTGAGGCTGATGATTTTGTGCAGCTCTGCCTTACTTAAATCTAATTCACAAGCAAATTGAGACCTTCCCCTTGTGATGTCATTGGTCCTCTTGGAGAACAAAGAACAAACAACAACAATAATATTCCTGAGAATTTTCATTTTGGGATATCTTTCTGGAGGTCATCAGTGGATTTTAACAATGTTTATTTTTACTCTCTGGTTCCAGGATATCAGGGAAATTTTCCTTGATAACTTCTTGAAACATGATATCTAGGTTCTTTCTTTTACCATGGCTTTCAGGTAATCCAATAATTCTTAAGTGAGCTCTCCTTGATCTTTTTTTCTAGGTCAATTGTTTTTCTGATGAAATATTTCAAATTTTTTCATTTTTTAAATTTTGTTTTATTATTTATTTATGTGTCAAGGAGTCATCAGCTTCTACTTTTTCAATTCTAATTTTTAAGGAATTATTTTCTTCAATAAGCTTTTGTACATCTCTTTCTATTTGACAAATTCTTTTTTAAGGTGTTATTTTCTCCAGCATGTTTTGTTCCTTTTACCAAGCTCTTAAATGTCTTTTCATAATTTTCTTTCTTAGCTTTCATTTATTTACCTAACTTTTGCTCTACTGCTCTTATTTGATTTGGAAAAGTTTTTTTTTATAGCTCTTACAGGAATTCTTGTTGGGCTTGTGTCCAATTCACAATCTTTTTCTTTGAGGTTTTGCTTGTAGTTGTGACTTCATTTTCCTCTTCTGAGTTTGTGTCTTGATCTTCCCTGTCCCAAAATAGTAACTTTTTTATGGTCAGGTTATTTTTTTTTTGTTTGCTTATTTTTCACCCTATTTCTGAATTTGGAACTTGTTGCTAATGTTGTGTGTGTGTTTGGGGAAAGAGGTACAGTCTCAAGTTTCAGGCTTTTTGCACTGCTGTTTTCAGAGCTAGTTCAGGGTTGGAATTTTGCAGTGCTTCTAAGATAGTGTGATCTGGGGAGAGATGTGGACTCTACTCTCTTGATCTACACTATGATCCTTATCCAGGAAAGACCCTGATTGCTTGGGTCTCAAAGTGTTACTGTCCCTCAGAGTTTCTATTCCCTTTTGATTAAAAGTGCTCTGCTCCACCCTTAAACTATGACTCAGAAGTGGGTATAAACATTGGAGTTGCCAAACAGTTGTTCCTCAAGATTTTCATTCCCTCGACTAAAAATGCTCTCTTTTCCCCTTGAAGTATGACCTAGAAGTAGGTATTGTCAGTGGGTTTGCCAAATAACATTTGGTCAGTTTGACCAGTTTTTTACCATTCATTTGACCAGTACTAGCACAGGGTCACCTTGTAATCTCTTTGTGGTCATTTGCCAGGTCCCCTTACTGTCTCTGATTTGAGATCTCCCAAAGCTACTTCTGCTTCAGTCACTACCACCTAGTCCCACCACTGGTGTTTCATTCATGTGGGCTCTAGGTCAGTCTCCTCCCCTGCATCACAGATATCTTTTTCTGACCTCTTATTTTGACTTAAGCTGGAAGGATGTCTCACTCTGACTTTTTGTTGGCTCTGTCACACTAGAATTTGATTTGAAGCATTTCAAAAAAAGTTGTTTGGAGGGGGCTGTTGGGAAAGCTTGACTGAGTGCTTCTCTATGCCATCTTGGTCCTACCCCTGGAAGTCTTGAGACCTTTAACTTTTAGACTTGAGATTTATTAAATGAGAAGGCACCTATAAGACTCCCATTAATACCACTGTATCCATGTGAGCCAGCACAAACATAAAACAATCTAGTAGTGAAGTATTTGAATAGGGAAATCCATGTGACCAGGGCAACTCATGACTACAAGCCTAGATGTAGGTAGTATCTCTTAGGGAACAGTCTACACTACAAGTCACCTACTTCCCTTCTGAGCCTCCCTACTCTCCCATCAGATAAAAGTGATTCTCTGCTACTCTGTGGCTGTTGAAGGAGTATTTAAATGATTTTTTCATAAAGCAGCAGCATGACACTCTTTCAGTGAAACAGCCCTAAAACTGGATTTTGCAGCTTTCTAATTGATCCCCCTTGAACAGGTGGTGAAATAGTCTTAAGTTGGGGCAGCCAGCTAGCACAGCAAGTAACAGCACTGGCTCCAGTGTCGGGATGACCTGGGGTTCAAATCCGGGCTCAGATACTTAGCACCACACCCAGAAATAACTGGCCGTGTAACCTTCAGCAAGTTACTTAACCCCGATTGCTTAAAAAAAAAAAGAGAGATGGTCTTAAGTTATTTCAGTTAGAGATCCCTCATGGTGGAGAATTGCAGCGTTCTTCAAATCTGACCTCTGGACTTTAAGGAGTTCTTCCTTTCAATTCAGAGCAATGTAGAGGGCCAAGTCAAGCACTCTTAGACAGTAGAGGGCACTAAAGAGCAACAAGCCCAGTCGTCTCTTCACATAGCATCAGGATTCTTTTTTCCTCCAATCATCCCGAAAGCATCTGAAGTACATTTCTGTCCTCAGTCAGCCTTCAGGTTTTCCATGATGCTCAAGAGTGACAATCACAGCCAGCACTTTACACAGCAGGAGGTTTCTTCTTCCTCCAATGAGCTTCCAGCATCTTCACTGCAAGCAGGGCTTTAATTATCTCTCTCAGATCACTCAGTCCAAAGTAGGTACTCTTAGCTTCAGATTCTCTCTGCTCTTTTTCTTTCATGGAGGTGAGAGCAGTCTTCATCATTAGCTTCTCTCATCAGATGTCTGTTGAGACTTTTCATTCATTTGATCTCTTCTCATTTCTCCCTCTTCTCTATTTTCATAAGTCAAAAATCAGGGCTTCCGATATTGATTCATTTGTAACTCAGGTTAAAAAAACTCGAAATCTACAGTTCTTTGGATATAACTCAAACAAGCAACATACAACATTCCCTTGGTCCCCAAACAGTTCTGTGATTTATAGATTTTCAGTTGTATCCTTTAAAACTATGAAATCTCTGATACTGCTTACTCAAAAGACTTGAAAGATGTGCCATTCCATAAATAGGTTCAGGTGTTTGGGGTCCAGGAACTCTTGTCATCCATCTACTGACCCTGACAGACTACTGACTGGCTACTGACAACTTTTGGTCCATGGGGCTGCCATTTCTGGGTTGAAGAGATAAGAGTGAATCCTTCCCTAAAAAGTGAACCTATGCACAAGTATGACCCCTCCCCTCCAAGGGCAAAGTTCTCCTCTCAGGTCTCTGGTTTCTACTCTGTATCCCTTTTAGAGAGAATATGGAAAAAGGGTCAATTCTACAATTGGCTTTCTATAGGTCCAGCACAAAAGTGTTGTCCTGACCAACATCCCAAACCAACCAAACTGCTTCCAATCACTGAAACTAAGTTACTCATCCTCAATGAAATGTTAATGGGTAAGTTCCAGGAGATGACTCATAATCCTTTCAAGCAAGTTGTCATTGAGCATGGTCATACCCTTTGTAGTACAATGCAACTGAAGTACCAAAGGCTAACCTCCATGAATTTCATCAAATTAATTTAGGAACTCCATTGCTAGATTAATGGCACAAATGGAAAATACTATAAATTCAAAGGACGGAGAAATCTCATGGTGTTCATCTTGGCGTATTGGTGAAATGGTACATTCACATTTTTTTTCTAAAATGTTCATGTAACCCTTTGTGACAGAGATGCTTCTGCCCTGAAGGATCAAAATAAATTTGTCTTATGGGATAAAATGGACATGTCACATTTCTTTTTTTTCTGCTTGTTCCTTATGCTTTCAGTTTTTAAAATTTATTTTAAAATATTTTATTTTTCTCAGTTACATATAAAGACAATTTTTAATAGTCATTAAAAAATGTTTTGAGTTCTAAATATTCTCCCTGCCTCCCTCAAAGGCCCCCTCCCTAAGATGGTAAGCAATTTAATATAGGTTATACATGTATGTCACATTTCAGAGCCACAGAATGACAGAATTTGAGAGTTGAAAGGACCCAATGGCAAAAACAACACTAAAGAAATCCTCAATGTTAAATGATTATATAGTCTCTGCCTAAAGACTTTCAAGAAGGAGAAACCTACTACCTCTCAAAAAACCCATTCCAGGGATGAACTTACCTATTAAAGGGAAGCAGAGAACAGAAAGGATAAGAAACTAAAATCCAACAATATGTTTTATGAGTGTTTTACTTGAAACAGAAAGACACACAGAGTTAAAATAAGGTACTAGAGTAGAATCTGCTATGCTTCGACTGAAGCAAAAAAAAAAAAGGCAGGGTTTGCCATCATGATCTTTTAGACAAATCAAAAGGAAAAAATAGAACTAATTATAAGAGATAATCAGGAAAACTACATTTTGCTAAAAGGTACCATAGATAATTAATATAAAAAAATTACATCAAGTTTCTCTGATGAAAGTCTCATTTCTAAAATATATTATAAAAATAAAAAAACTATTTCCTAATTGTTGTGAAGAGGCAGTTTTAAGAAGAAACCAAAGCTATCTATAGTCATATGAAAAAAATGCCCTAAATCATTACCTTTTTAAAATTCTTTTTTCATTTTTCAAATGATTTATTAACTTCTGATTTACATCATTCATATCTGCCAGATTTTGAGTTACAAATTTTCTCCCTGTTTTTCCCCTACCCATGCCCCCAAATAGCAGTCCCACAGGATATCCCCTCCTCCAATCTGATCTCTCCCATATTTTCTCCCATACCCCTTTTGAATTTTCCAGTAGGGCATGGTGGATCTCTATGCCCCAGTGCCTGTATATCTTATTTCCCAATTACATGCAAAATAGTATTAATAATAGAGTATATATATATATATATATATATGAATATTTTATTTTAAAACTTTGAATTCCAGATTCATTCCCTTTCTCCCTTGTCACCCATCCTTACTGGGAAGATAAGCAGTTCAGTATAGGTTGTACATGTGTGGCTAATGCAAAACAATAACATGGTAGATATATTGTAAAAGACTATTTCCCTCCCTCCTATCCCACCTCCCACTTGTTGTATTCTCTACTTTGATCCCGTCCCTTTTCAAAAGTGGGTGCTTCCAACTCCCTCTCCCCCAGCCTGACCTCCCTTCCATCATCCCCCCTCTCATCCCCTTTCCCCCCTACTCTCCTGGAGGGTGAGATACCCTATTTATTGTGTATTTCATTCCCTCCTCAAGCCAAATTCAATGGGAATAAAGTTGACCCATTCCCTTTTGCCTTCATATTCTTCCCCTCCATTGTAACCATCTTCCCTTGCCTCTTCTATATGAGATAGTTTACCCCATTCTGTCTCTCCCCATCTCCTCTCATTATATTCCTCTCTCACCTCTTAATTTCACCTTTTAAGTATCATCCCTTCCTATTATATTGGTCCTGTGCCCTCTATCTATGTATACTTGTAAATATATATACACATTCACATATGTATTCATATCCCCATATACCCTCATATATAGACATATATATTTCTATTCCCTTCAACTACTGAGAAAAGTTTCATCAGTTAGAATTATTGTTTTTCCATGTAGGAATGTTAATAGTTTAACTTTGATAAGTTCCTTATGATTTCTTTTCCCTGTTTACCTTCTCATGCTTCTCTTGCTTCCTGTATCTGAATGTCAAATTTTCTATTCAACTCTGGTTTTTTCATCAAGAATGCTTGAAGTCTTCTATTCCACTGAATGACCATATTTTCCCCTGGAACACGATACTCAGTTTTGCTGGGTAGGTGATTCTTGGTTTTAATCCCAGCTCCTTTGACCTCTGGAATATCATATTCCAAGCCCTTTGATCCCTCAGTATAGAAACTGCCAGATCCTGGGTTATCCTGATTGTGTTTCCACAATATTCAAATTGTTTCTTCCTGGCTGCTTGTAATATTCTCTCCTTGATCTGGGAACTCTGGAAACTGGATATAATATTCCTAGGAGTTTTCTTTTTGGGATCTTTTTCAGGAGGTGATCGGTGGATTCTTTCAACCTCTATTTTGCCCTCTGGTTCTAAAATATCAGGGCAGTTTTCTTTGAGAACTTCCCGGAGGATGATTTTTAGGTTCTTACTTTGATCATGGCTTTCAGGTAGTCCAATAATTTCTAAATCATCTCTCCTGGATCTTTTTTCCAGGTCAGTGGTTTTTCCCCTGAGATATTTCATATTGCCTTCTATTCTTTCATTTGTTTGGATCTGTTTGACAGCATCTTGAATTCTCATAAAGTCTTAGCTGCCATTTGCTCCAATCTAATTCTGAAGCAATGATTCTCCTCACTGAGCTTTTGAGATTCTTTTTCCATCTGGCAAATTTGGCT
>NW_027187157.1:0-15493 GCF_028583685.1 Petaurus breviceps papuanus
AGCAGCAGCAGCGGGAGCAGCAGAAGCAGCAGGAGCAGGAGCAGCAGCAGAAGCAGCAGGAGCAGGAGCAGCAGCAGCAGAAGCAGCAGGAGCAGAAGCAGCAGCAGCGGGAGCAGCAGCAGCAGGAGCAGCAACAGCAGCAGCAGCAGCAGTGGCTTTTAGGGAGGCACGAGGCGCTTCTGCCAGGCAGCAAAGCCTCTCCAACACAAGCATTTCTCCGGGGTTGCTGCATGGTGCGGACCCCTGTCCCTGGAGCAGTGATGAGCATCCCACAGGCCAGAGGAGAGGCTGCAGTTTCACCCAAGGAAGGCTAAAGCCCCGGAGGTCACTGAGAAATGCTGGGATGGACTCTGAGGGCCCGCAGGGGTATGGGCAGTGGGGGCCACTTGTGCCCTTGGAATGTTGGGAGGAGGCAGAAAGCTGGGGACTGGGGCCACCTCCTGTAGCAGCATTGGGGGAGCACATGGAAAGAGCTGCACAGATGGGCAGCCATGGATGGGGTGCACTGCGTTGTTGGTTACAAATCAATGAAGTCACAGAGGTCTTTGATTATTTGGACAGAGGCGGGAGATGCATGTGGTCATATGACTTCATTGGGTCCTCAACTACCCTAGGAGCGAGGTGCTATTGTTACCCCCATTCTACAGATAAGGAAACTGAGGTAGAGATGTCCAAGGTCACACAGCTAGAAAGTGCCTGAGGCTAGATTTGAACTCCAGGCCACCATCTTCCTCTTAAGTCCATTTTACAGGAATTGGAGAACAATTTTAGTACAATGTGTTCCAGAAGTTTTTAGAGTTGTTATGACTTAAAACTTTGAAACACCCTGTATTTTAAGTAATTACTAGGAAGATGCATAGCAAGGTGGTGGTGTTCAGCCTTCATTTTCCACGAGGACCAAAGACATCACGGGTGAAGTCTTGGCTTGCACGTGCATCAGATTTAAGTGAGGCACTGCTGCACAGAATCATCTGCCTTCCTCTCTCTCCCAGTGTCGTTGAAGTCCAGTGACAAGAGAACAGTCAAGATGACTGGCCACAGCCAGGATGCAGTGGATCAGCAAAGCTCCAGGCAACCTACAGAGCTGCCTTCAGCCCAGGGGCAGTCCTCACTTAAAGCTGCTTTAGACACAACCCCAAGCAGCCCCTGCACTGACCTGGGCTAAGGAAAAGGTTTATTTATTGAAATAAAGGGCCCCAATAGGATCACTAAGAGGAAGATGAACGATCTCAGCTTTCTGTCTACATCACAAAGTCAGCCTTCTAAATACCCTTTGTGACAATATACACTTTGTATAGTGTGATGCCGTATGCATGACGGTGGGCCTCCAATGTGGAGTCACAGGCTAAGGGGTCCTAATGCCCATACTGGGGAGAAGGCTCCTCCTCTTTGATGGGATAAACTCTTGAGCTGCTGCAGGCCCCTGAGCCATTCTCCTTCTGCCTTGGATAGTCTGTGGTCCTGATAAATTGGATCCACCTAAGCTCGGACATCCTATGTTATAAGTCTCCTTCTACCTCTACTGGGCTCTTCTGAATTCCATTTTACAGGATAAAGTGACTTGCCCAGGGTCACACAACTAGGGAGTGTCTGAGGCCAGATTTGAACTTACAAAGATGAGTCTTCCTGACTCCAAACCTGGCACAACACTGTCTTGCTGCCTAAGGTGTTAATGAAATGCTGAAGAGGCTCTTAGCTCTAAGGCTGGAAGGGGCCTCAGAAGCCCTCTAGTTCTACCACCTCAATTTTCATATGGAGAAACTGAGGCACAGAGGTGAAGTGATTGACCCAAGGTCACATACTTGGTATGTTGGCAGAGCCAGGATTCAAATTCAGATCTGCAGGTGACTCCAGCACAGTATATCATAGAAACTGCCTTTCCCAGAAGCAAGTGGTTTGAGATAAGGACTTAAGAATGTCACTATCATGTCACTATATATAATATATAATTATATATATTTTATATATAAGAATGTCACTATACCTTGGGTCAATCACTTCACCTCTATCGGACCTTAGGCAACTTGCCACCTGTTTCTGGGTCTCAGTTTTTTCACCTGTAAAATGGAATGAATTGGAGTCAGTGACCAACCTCTAAGGTTCCTTCCACTTCCAACATCTATAGCTAACAGACCTTAAAGCCTGTATCACAAGAGGGCCCTAGGGGGAAAAGGGGCTGTTTTCTATAACTTTCTACAGCTGGCTAGGCCCTGAAAAAGGCAAGTTTGGAAGACAGCAGGCACAGGTCCAAGCTCAGTCCTTGAGCTAGGTCATGTCCCCTTCTGCAAGGTGGCAGTTGGTGGGAAAGGATATCTCCGATCTAGCCTTAGACATGTCGACCAGGACCCACCCATATCACCCCTTACAGCCCTGAGTCACCTTCCCTCTCTGGGTCTCAGTTTCCTTCCCTGAAAAATGAGGGGGAACATTAAAAAACATCCACAGGAGAGTTCAGGAGGTGAGACAAGAGGGCAGTGTGTTGCTGCCATGTTAAACTGAATACACTTAAAATCCCGTAAGTAACATAAGTTCATACTTAGAGAGCTCTTTTTCGTCCTTTGTATTCTGAAACATTTGAATTTTTAAAATAAATTTAGCGTAATTATACATATTTTGTTGCTGCAATCAGTCATGTTCGACTGACTCTTCATGCCCTCGTTTGGAGTTTTCTTGACAAACTGGAGCAGTTTGTCATTTCCTTCTCCAGCTCATTTTACAAACGAGGAAACTGAGGCGAACAGGGTGAAGTGACTTGCCCAAGGTCATACAGCCAGTAAATGTCTGAGGCTGGATTTGAACTCGGGCAGATGAGTCTTCCTAATCCTAAATTCGGGCCAGCACTCTATGCATTGTGCCCCCTGGTGGCCTGTTATACATACACATATATTCACCCACATGTGTATATATTTAATATATACAGAAGCCAGGGAATACACTGTGGGACATCTCTACGGCACTGGGAAGCACACCAAGGATTTTCACATCTGTAAACATCTCATTCCAGGCTCACAACAGCCCTGATGAGCTTGGCATTACAGGCCCTGCACTCCTTTTATAGGTGAGGAAACTGGGGCTCACCGTGTCTGGAAAGGACCATGCAGTACAATCCTCACATTACAGAGAAGTGACTTCCCCAAGGTCACATATGTAGTAAGCCCCCGGGCCCTCGGGCTCTAGTCATGTTCTCTACACTTTCCCCAGGCTAGCCCCTGACCCAGTCAGTGTCAGAGGAGGGATGGGAGCCCAGGTTTTCCCAATCCCAGACCAGCACTCTGGCCATCATGCTTGCTGCCTCCCAACATGGCACGGATGACAGAGTCCCGGGGCCAGAGGTGGTCTCAGCAAAGAGAACCCAAGATTTCAGACGCTCATGGTCCAACACTTCTGCTTGACAGAGCCACAAGCTCTGGCCTACGGGTGGAGGAGCCCAGAGGAGAGTCCAGGAGGACGCTTCCTTGGGTTACACTGTCATCCTACCTTTGGCAGAGTCACTTAAAGGTGGCAGATAGAAGCACGTGGGTCCCTGAGCGAGGAGCTCGAGCTGTTGCCGAACATAAAACATATACAGCATCCTCCTGGGGAGGCCGCTGAGCTATGGATCATCAAACCTCACAATGGTGGGGGCCTCAAAGGGAAGTGGTGAGGGGCATGCAGAGTAAGGGATGTCATCCAGCTTGGAAACGGGGGTGGGTGGGTAAGGCATGACTTGAGAGTGAGGCTGATGAGAGACAGACCACGTCTGCTGGTGCCCAAGCGTGTGTGGGAAGGCTCAAGAGCCAGGGCTGATGACAGACCACCTCTGCTGGTACCCAAGTGTACTTGGGAAGTCTCGAGAGATGGGGCTGAGGACAGACCACATCTGCTGGTACCTGAGCGTGTTTGGGAAGACACAGACAGGAGAAAAACAGGATAAGAAGAGGTCACTATGCTGTGACCTGCAATGACAAAGGGAATACCCACATGGGAGGGAACATGGATTATTAAGAGAAGCTGCAAACAATATGATAGAAAGATTGATGCAACGTTGCAATTTCTTAGATTCTGCAAAATTCCAAAATTTCTGGTCCCTAAGAGGATACAAGAATACTTAGACTTACAAAGTTCTTTTCGGTTATAAAGCACTTTACACACATCTTGTTTGAGCCTTAAATAACCTTGTGAGGTAGGTAGTATAAACATTATTATCCTCATTTGACAAAGGACGAAACTGAGGCTCGTTGCCAGGGTAAGAGAATTGTCCAGTCATAAAACTAGTGAAAACATTAATAGCCAGCATTTATACTGCACCTACACCATGCCAGACACTGCTGAGAGCTTTATAAATATCTCATTTTATCCTCATAACTTCTCTGGGAATTAAGTGCTTATTACCCATCTTTTTAACAGATGAGGAAACTGAGGTAAACAAAGTTAAGCAACTTGTCGAGGGCCCCACAATTAGTATGTGAGGCCACATTTGAACCCAGATCTTCCTGGCTCCAGACCTGACGCTATTCACTGTGCCATCTGGCTGACCCTAAGTGGAGGAGCCAGAATGTGATCTTGGGCTGTTTGAGAAGCGACCCGGCAAGGCACAGAGACTCAAGAGTCAGATTCTAGTTCTGCCGCTGCTCGCTGTGTGACCTTAAGTAAATTCCTCCCCGTCTCTGACCTCCTACAGCCCATCTTTATTCTTCCCATTGGATACAGTTTGGTTGGTCGGGGTGGAACTTGTCCTGGTACAGATTCCAAGCCCTCTAGGCCTGAGCAGACAATAAGTTATAAGGTGCCTCTATCCCTCTGTGGCCAACTCAGGGAAGAGCCTCTCTGAATGCCTTGAGACTTCAGTCCTCCAATCACAGACCACCACTAGGGGACTCCTATTCCAAACCTCTGCAGCCGGGGAGGACCTGGCAGGGTTCCTGAGCCACTGGCAAAGTCCTTGAAAACCCAGGCTCACCTGTATGTCCCAATGAGGCATCAAGATGGGCATCTGTGACCCCATGACATAACAGTGGGCAAAGATACAAACAAGGCTTTTCCAACAAAAATAATAGTGCACGAAACCATTTGCAGAAGATGCAGCCTTATGGCCGATGAAGAGAGGCATTCCCCTGGCAAGAAGGATCCACCACTACGCATCAATCCAGTGTGAATCTCTAAGTACGAACATCTGCCCCAAGTGCAGGAGATGACATGGAGAAAGAGGAAGGCTGCTTCTTACATGGTGGGTTGTTGTGAAGGAATATTATGGAAGACACATGGCTAGAAGGGACAGAGCTCAGAGGCTGAGCACTGGGTTAGAACCCCAGGTCCACTGCTTGCTGCTTGCAAGGTCATGGGCAAATCACCTGTCCTGATCTTAGTTCCCTCACCTGTAAGATGAGGGGTGTGGACTAGATGACCACTAGGGGCCTTTCTGGCTCTAAAGTTTATAAACCTATGAAAGAAAAGGAGAAATGTTGCTGGAATGTAGTAATCCACCCAGGACCTTAAATGGCCAACATGGACTCTAGAATCCCAAAGCTGAAGGGCCCCTATAGGTCGTCTTGCCTAACCTATACCTACTAGGAATCCCCTCAGTAACAAACTAAAGGGTCTTCCCACTTCTTGCTTGAAGATCTTCAGTGGGGAAGGGGGTCATGAGTTGTAGAGGCAGTCTATTCAATTTTTTCCTGGCTCTAAATGTCCAGCACCAGGGAGCTGACCATTTGGTAGGAGGACGTTTGGCGATTTGGACAGGGATGGAAGCATCTTGTGCAGGAGGGTGGATTCTGGCATTTCACAGACTCACCTGAGTCACCATAGATGCCAATATGAATGAGTTAAGTGTTATAGTCGAAAACAACTCTGAGGTGGCATTTAAGATGCAGAGGAGGGCTGCTGGCTGTCAACAGTATGATAAATGATGGATATTAATTGCCAAGCAGCAATCCACTGCAGTTGGTAAGGTTGGCATGGGAACAATCTATCAGGATGAGAAATGGTAACAGCACCCATAAAATGGCACAAAAATGTGCAAAAACTCCCCTCCCTCGACATGACACAGATTGGGAAAACACTGCAAAAGGATTTTTTTTAAAGAAAGAGAAACACAAGAAGGGTGTACAAGACAGCAGAGAGGGATCCAAGTACCCAAGACACAAAGGAAGAGAGGACACAGACCGACATGGGGACACTCCCTGCCACAGACATTAGGCGGCCAGCTGCCTGAAGCGTCATGCAGAATCTGTTTTACTTGACTTTCACTTTTTGGTAGAGATAAAATTAAACCCCAGGCGCTAGAGAGATCATTCACTGCTGGTTCTGACAGTACACACATTCACTGGTTCTAGAAGGTTTGCTTTCACACTGTTCTCAATAAACAACATTCGCTACTCAGATCACAGGTGAGCAGACTCCCCCTCAATTCAAAAAAATAGAACTTTTGCCCCTCTGTGGCAGCAAATGGACTGACACGGAGGGGATGAAGCTGAACGGGGGTTGGGGCAGAAGCCTTTTTCTCTTACGGCATCCCTGGTAACAAACTGGTGCAGAGATGGGGAGATTTGAAGGGGAGAGGGGACTTATCAAAGAGAATGGTCAGAAGTGAACTTTCCCCAGTTTCATTTCATGGATCCCTCTCCAGGATGGATCTCTGACACTTGAAGAGATTCTCTTTCGAGCTCACTGTGCAATGGAGGTTAATTATATGGAGAAGTTTTTTCAAACACTCCTAAGGTCTTTATCTAATGTTCAATCTGGTGTGCATTCTAGCTGAAGACCTTCCCACACTCACTACATTCACAGGAGGTCCCCAGCGTGAATTTTCTGATGTTGAAGGAGGTGGGAAATCTGGGTATAGGCCTTTCCACATTCATTACATTCATAGGGTTTCTCCCCAGTATGAATTCTCTGATGCTGAATAAGGTGTATACTCTGGCTAAAGGTTTTCCCACAGTCATCACATTCATAAGGTTTCTCTCCAGTATGAATCCTCTGATGCTGATTAAGAGATGAGCTGTGGCTAAAAGACTTCCCGCATTCATTACATTTATAGGGTTTTTCTCCAGTATGGATTTTCTGGTGTTCATTGAGGTGTGTGCTGCGGCTGAAGGCCTTCCCACACTCACCACATCGGTAAGGTTTCTCTCCAGTGTGAATTCTCTTGTGCTGAATAAGATGTGAAACCTGAGTGTAACGTTTCCCACACTCCTTGCATACATAGGGTTTCTCTCCGGTGTGAATTCTCAAATGTCGGGTAAGGGATGAGTTCTGGCTGAAAGTCTTCCCACATTCATTACACTTATAGGGTTTCTCTCCAGTGTGAACTGTTAGGTGTTGAGTAAAGGATGAAGTGTGGCTGAAGGCCTTCCCACACTCATTACATATGTAGGGCTTCTCTCCCATATGGACAGTTTGATGGCGCATTAGGTGTGAAATCTGGGTGTAGGCTTTACCGCATTCATTGCACCCATAGGGTTTCTCTCCAGTGTGAATCCGCTGATGTTGAGTAAGAGAGGAACTGTGGCTGAAGGACTTTCCGCAGTCACTGCATTCATAGGGCTTCTCTCCCGTGTGAACCCTCTGGTGCTGCGTAAGGGATGAGCTATGGCTGAAGGTTTTCCCACACTCATTACATTTGTATGGTTTCTCTCCTGTATGAATTGCCTGATGTTGGGTAAGGGATGCAGTATGAAAAAAGGCTTTCCCACATTCATTACATTTATAGGGTCTCTCTCCTGTATGAATTTTTCTATGTCGTGCAACGTGTGAAACCTGGGTATAGGCTTTCCCACATTCTTTGCATTTAAAGGGCTTTTCTCCAGTATGACACCGCTGGTGCTTAATAAGGGATGAGCTCTGGGTGAAGGCCTTCCCACACTCTTTGCATGAATAGGGTTTCTCTCCAGTGTGAATTCGCTGATGTTCGGTAAGGGATGAGCTCTGGCTGAAGGTTTTCCCACATATATTACATGCATAAGGTTTCTCTCCAGTATGAATTATATGATGCTGAATAAAGTAGGAACTATTACTGAAGGCTTTCCCACAGTCATTACATTTGTAGGGTTTCTCTCCAGTGTGAATCCTCTGGTGTATAATAAGGTCTGACTGATAAAGAAAGGTCCTTTCACACTCAGAACATTTAAAAGGTCTTTTCTCTCCACTGGTTCTCTGAAGTTTAACTATGCCTGGATTTTGTTGGAAATTCTCTCTATCATCATGATTGAGGAGAATCTCTTCTGGTGCTGTCTCTTTCTGTCTCAGGCCCAAATGTCTACTAATGAATTTGTTAGCTCCATGGCCCCTCTCCCTAGAGGGCATTTCTTGGTGGGTGGTGGGTGGTGGTGTCACTGGGGGATCCCAGCTATCCTGCTGTGGACCTCCTTGGCCCTCATGCTCCAATACGTCTCTCAGGCTGAAGAGCCCCAAGCCATCTCTTCTGAGACCTTCAAGTCTTTCATCTGGACAGGATGATTTTTCAGAAACTTCCTGGAATGGCACTGAATTCAGAGTCTCAGGCTTGGGGCACCCATCTGAAAAAGCATTGAAAAAAGAAATGGTCCTTATTCCTTGTGCAGGGGGAGGATTTAATTCAACCAACAGCTCTTAGGTGCCAGGTGGATGCAGGGCCCTGTGCTCAGTGCTGGGCACCCAGAGATGACACAACCCATAGATCCTGCCCTCAGAAAGGTCAGAGTTAGAAAGAAGATAAATGACCATCAAACCAAGGAGAGTCAAGTCGGGCTGTGGGGGGAGTGGGGGGAGGAGGGTCTCTGCTGAGGAGCCTCTGCTAAAGGAGGCACTGAACTGGATTTCCACAGAAGAGATGTTGGGTCAAGCGCACCACAGGCACAAGTGGTGCCCACCCCACTGACAGAGCAAAGAGGAAACGTTCACTTCTTTTCATCGTCTCCCTGTCTCCGTGCCCACTCCCCTCTGCCTACAAACACGCCCATGCTTCTGCTAGGATCTCACTTGATCCTTTCGCCCTGCTAACTCCTCTGCCCCTTGGAGCTGCCTCTCCCAGCAGTCTGCCCACGAGCAGCACCTCCACTTTCTCCCCTTCACTTAGGTCCTTACACTCTGGCTTCCGACCTTATCATTCCACCCAAACCACTCTCTCCAAAGTTACCAATGGTCTCTTCACTGCCCGCAGCCTTGGACACTGTTGGTCACTCTCTCCTTCTTGACACTCTCTTCTCTCTAGGTTTTGTGGCACCCACTCTCCTGGTTCTCCTGCCTATCTGACTGCTCCTCCAGATCAAAGCCTCCAACTGAAGGTGTCCCTCAGGGGTCTTCCTGGGCCCTCTTCTCTTCTCTCTCAACACTACCTCACCTGGAGACCTCAGCAGTTCCCATGACTGATTACCATCTCTAATGCTCAGATCTACCCATCCTGACCCAAACTCTCTCCCAACCTTTAATCTTGCATCTCTAACTACCTTCCCTAGAGGGCAACACCATCCTCCATGCCCAGCTCCTCATTATCTCTCACCCTCCACATCCAATATGGTGACAAAACACTTCGATTTCACCTTTAGGCCATCTCTGAGGTACTCTCCCCTCTCTGATACTGTCATCACCCTGGTGCAGGCCCTTATCACCTCAGGCCTGGATTACTTCGGTGTCTGCCTCAGTCTCTCCATTTGGTCACTAAAGTGATTGGGTACAATCATGTTGACCTTCTGCTCAGTAAACTTCACGGGCTCCTTATGCTTTCTAGAAGCAAACCCCAAGTGATCCATCTGGCACTCGGCGGCTTCCCAACCTCCCCCTTGTCTGCCCCTCCCCACTTTGCCAGTCTTCTTAACCTTACTCCCCACCACACCTGCCTCCCAGCCATTCATCTCTCACCTTCGGGCATCTTCTCTTGTGGTACCCATGCTGGGAATGTCCTCCCTGTGCAGATCGGACTCCTGGCCTCCCTGGCTTCCTTTAAGGCCCAGCTAAAAGCCTGCCCTCTCCAGGGAGCCTTCCCTAAACCATCTGAGTTCCAGTACCTTCCCTGCATTGACTGCTTCCTATTTATCCTGTACATTGTTTGTCTGTATCTGTCTGTTTGCCTGCTGTGCCCCCATTAGACTGTGAGCTCCCTGAGGGTAGGCACTGTCTTAACAAAGGCTTATTGACCAGTGGGGCAGCCCTCCGTCAGATCCTCAATCAATCAGTCAACATTCATAAGCACCTACTATGTGCCAGCCCATGCTAAGCACTTGGGACACAGAAAGAGGCCAAAGATGGTGCCTGCCCTCAGGGAGCTCACAGTCTAACCCCTCCCCTCTGCTTGGCTCTCCCTTGTCTGCTCACCTGGACAGAGGCCATGTGGGTCTTCTTCATCCAACAACCCAGGCTCTCTGCTTTGCTCCAGCTGGGAGATGAGCTGTGGTTTGGCACTTGGGAATTCAGCTCCTAGGGAAAGAGAACGGCTCTGGCTGAATGTGTTAGAGGAGAGGGAAGGATGAGGGTGTTTGCTAATGGAATGCGGAGCTCCTCAGTCATCAGGAGAGGGGGATACAGACTGTGTTGTGAGGGTCCTGAAGGATGGAGATCGGGTGGGGATGGGGAAGGGGGCAGACATTCCCAAGGGAGGAGGAGGGTCTGCATTCCTGGCACCCCTGGGGCCCCAGATGAAGGCTTCCTCACCTAGGGAGACCAGGTTCCCGTAGTTCTCCAGCATCACCTCCCTGTAGAGGTCCCTCTGGGCAGGGCCCAGGCGTCCCCACTCTTCCAGGGTGAAGTCCACACACACATCCTTGAAGGTCACTGCTTCCTGAAACGCCAAGCGGGCAGTGTGCACACTCATCACCTCTCCCAGCTCTTGGAGGTGGAGGGAGTGTGAGGACCACGTCCCTCCCCAGCATGGGCCGTGGTGCCTCATACAAAGCAGGGCCTCCAGATGGTTCAGGCGTGGATGTGGAAGGCTTCAGAGGCCACGAAACCCACCCCACCCCCACCCAGACGGGCAACACTAACGTGGAGCTGACATCTCAGGCTCTGCCTTCCCTCAGCCCTGACCCTCTGCGCACTCCCCTGCAAAGCCTGTCTCTACCCACAGGCTCTGCTGTTGGCATCACTGTGCTTCTGGGCTCTGACCTTGGAATCCCCTGACCCCTCCCTCCCCAGCCCTGCCTCAGCCCATCGCTAGGCCCCTTAATTCCCCACTCCACTGCCATATCAATCTCTCAATCAGACACCAGGCATTGCTAAGGATCAGGGGTGCAAACGGTCCCTGCTACTGGGGAGAGCACCAAGGGAGGGAGACGGAGTGGGTGGCTGAAGAATGGGAAGGAAGCCAGTTTGGCTGGACCGCAAACGCCAAGGGGAGCAAGAGGCTGGCACCTCCACCTGAGAGCTGACTGGCAGCCCTGTCTGCCACCTAGGGGGCCGTGACAGCCTCTTAGGGGTGCTGGGGGAGCCACAGTGCACAGAGCCCCAGGCCCGGAGGCAGGATCCCATCTCAGAGACTTCCCAGCTGTGAGACCCTGGGCAAACCACTCAGCCATTTTTGCCTCAGTCTCCTCATCTGGAAAAGGAAATGGCAAAGCTGTTCCAGTATCTCTGCCCAGAAAGCCCCAGACGGGTCACAGAGCCAGACACAGCTGAAAAAGGACTGAGCAGCAAACAGCCTCTCAGCGCCTCCCTGTAGCCCCCTCCCCTTCCCTGCCCCGCACACACTGCCCAAGTCACTGTCCTAACATTCTGCTCTGGCCACATCCCCTCACTCAAAGACCTCCGGGGCCTCACTGCGTGGGCAGAGAAGAGTCACACCCTGGTTCCAGCATTTAGGACCCCCCACCCCGGGCAACCTGGCCCCCTCCTCCCTCACCAGCCTTGCCTGCCACCACTCCCTGGCCCCCCCCCACACACAAAATACACACAGATAAACACACATACACAGAGAAACACACACACACGGACACACACAGAGACACATAGAGATAAACAGACACACATGGACACTCACATGGACACACACAAAACACACACAGATAAACAGACACATACAGAGAAACACACACAGAGACACATAGAGATAAACACACACAGAGATAAACAGACACACATGGACACTCACATGGACACACACAAAACACACAGAGATAAACACATACACAAAGATAAACAGACAGAGATAGACACACATGCACACTCACACAGACACACATGCACACACAGACACGTGCGCACACACGGACACACAACATACAGACAGACACACATGCACACACACGGACACACAACACACACAGATACACACAGACACACCCACTCTCCTCATCCAGTCCCTCACAGGGCCGTGGCCTGCCCGCCCTCACTGCCCAGCTCTGCTCCCCTTTTCCAGAAGCCTTGACCCCCTCTCACAGAGGAGGCCACCAGCACCCGCAGTTACCCAATCACCTTGTTAGAGGCAGGGGGCCAGAACCACCCCTTCTTCAGACAAAGGCCGATCCCATCTTGTACTTGGTGAGTTGCTGTCTTATATCCGCAGGTAAGACTGTGCACTTATCCTTCTACTTATAGTCTCGTTCGGTCCCAGTGCTTTGACCCATCAGGACCTTGGGGGATCCCAGCCCTGTCCTCTAGTGACTTTGGCTCCAACGCTGGCCACCTGTGGATGCGCTAGGTAGGCCCTCAATGCCTCGGTCATGGCCACTGACATGACTGTTTCATGGTCCAAGGCCAAGGAAAGTGCTTTAGGGTCCCCTGTCCAAGGTAGCCCTGGGCCCGAGGGACTGTTAGGGCCTGGCCATTGCATGGGTTCTGAGTAATGAGACCCCTCCCACACCTCCTCCTCTTGTCCACAATTCAGTTCAACTGAATCAGCACTGGTCCAGGGCCTACTCTGTGCTCAGCCCTCGAGACACACAGGAATGTGTCTAGTGGGGCTGGTCCTGCCTTGGAGGAGAGCAGGAGAAACCTGGCTTGAATGTCTCCCGAATTCCCTGAGACCAGCCTCATCACCTGCCGCAGAGGCTGTTGGGTGCGTCTGACACTGTTTATGGCTCCTCTGTGATCACTGACCTTTTCTTTAAGAGTCTGTTGGAGAATTTTGCCAGGAATCCGAAGCTGAGCTCGACCTTGGAGACTCCCCTCTCCTGTTCTGAGGACTTGCCCTTCTCTGGTCCTACGGCGCTTCTTTCCATCCACACGGTGCACAGCCTTCCAGAGGCCATCCCAGCTGCCAGCTCCTCGCACATCCATCTGGGTCAGGGGACTGGAGCCCAGCCAGGGCAGTGTTCTTACTGGGTCCCAACTTGTCTTGAGCAGTCATCATTTCCGTCCTGACCTTCCTAACCCCAAAGTGATTCTCCTTGGACGAAACAAGAAGGCCTGCCTTTCATCCATTCAGGTCTCCCCGTCCTAACCCGACTATTCCTCAAAGTCACTCAAAACAATACAAGACCAACCCCCTTTTCTCATTCTCGGCATTCATGGCTGCCCATCTTCCACCCACTCTGTCCCAATATTAGCACGTCTGCGTCCTCTAGGACCCTGGGGCCCTTTGCTCTCCTTTGTGCAGGCATGCTAACCATCTCGCCGGGGTGACACGTTCACAGTTGTCTTCTTTGGGTGCCCACTGACCCCTCACTCCCCCATCCTCGGGCCCTCACTTCACTCTGAACATGCTCTCTCCCCTTCCCAACCTTGAACTTGGCAAACCAGTCCGACTCTACACAATTCTTGATAACTTATCCAAAGGGGGCAGGGGCTGGAGCCAGCTCCTGAGAGCCGATTGTTAACTATTTACCAGCATATTCCCAACCTTACCCTAACACTCTAAATCCCAACCACGGACTGCTCCTGCTTCCCACTCCTTCTCTCCTAAAGTGTTCCTGAATGCGGCTGCAAGAGGCCGCTGCTGACCCGTCCATCTCATCAGCCGGGCCCTCACTGCTGTCCTCTGGCTCCTACCTCACTGATCTCTACTCCACCCATCACCGCAGCGGCTCCAGACCTTCCCGCGTCTCCCATGCCCCTGCTGGCCCCATTTCACAGCCCTTCATTGAGAACCCTCTTTTCTTTTCTCATCTCATTCACGATCTCCTTTACGCATCTCTGATGCAGAGGTAGCCAAGGCCAACTCTTTGGCAGACTCCTCTGCTCCCATTCCTCCCACCTTTTCCAGCAGATGGTCCCCCTCACTGGCCCTTCACCCTCTCCTGGCTCCTTTTCTGCAGCCTCCAAACATGCCCATGCCTCCATGGTCCTTACGTGCCCTCACTGGACCCTTGCCCCCCTTCTCAGCCAAGCTTCCTGAGAAGGCTGTCCACAGCTGGTTCTAATGCTTCCTTTCCTTTCAACACTTGAGATCCGGCTCCTGACCTCGGCATTCCACTGAGACTGCCCTCTCCCAAGGCACCGCTGGCTCCTCCTGCTTCTGAACCTCCATGCGACCTCTGACACCACCGACGGCCTCCTCCTCCGAACGCTTTCTCCCCTTCTGCCCTCCTGGGCTCCTTGCCACATGCACTCACAGCAAGTGTTTCTATTTCCCTGCTAAAACCTCCTTTACTTGGTATCAAGATTCACAGATGAAGCTCTGGGATTACCTTCTGCACCGGTCCTGTTCCCTTTGACAGCTGACAAGTAACCGGTGAGAGGAGGAAGCCAGCCCTGATCACCCTTCCGATTTGTCTGCAGAGAGCTCGGTCTGTGCACATTGCTTCTGCATTTTGTGTCCTCATTAGGCTGCCTTCTGCCTCGGCACAGCGCCTCGAACGTAGCACGTGCTTCAAATGTCTCTACTGAATCGAAATGAAATCATTCTCATTGGCTCCCGGGGGTCCAGTGACCATCTCTATGCAGACGGCTCCCGGGACAACATCAGCTCTAGCCTCTCCCGAGCAGTGAACATGACCCCACGGCTACCTCCTGGGATGCTCTAAGCTCAAACTCGGCACGTCCAAAACTCAGTTCCTCAGCCCCAATATCCAACATGGAGCCAAGGCCTGCCCATCTCACCTCCGCACCATCTCTGGAATCTGCCCCCTCCTCCCCTCTCATCCTGCTTCTGCCCTGGTGCTGGCCTCATCGCCTCACACCCAGACAACTGCAACAGCTTCTGGCAGGGACGGGGCCTGCTTGCCCCCAGCCTCTCTCCAATCCCTTCTCCACTCAGCTGCCAAAAAGATCTTCATAAAGCTCTGGTCTGGCCACAACACTCTTGTGCTCTGAGAACGAGGGGGACAAGCTCCCAGCCGGCCAGCCTCATCGTGCCCAGAGCCCTTTGTCCAGCATCTGAACCCCTTCACAACCTGCCCCCTCAACGCTCCCAGCTGGCCTGCTCTCTGATCCTCTTCCATGATGTTCCATCTCCCATCCCCATGCCTTTGCACTGGCTGCCTCCCATGCGGAGACCCCTCTTCACCTCCCCCTCTAAGAGGGCCTGGAATGCTTACAAGGGCACCTGCAGCACCAAAGGCTGAAGTGCATCTGCTTTGTGCCTGCCTCCCGCTCTATAATCACGTATCTCCGTGTGACTAAATTGTCTGACTAAAGAAGAAGGGAGGGAGGGGGGGAGGGGGGGAGG
>NW_027187158.1:0-10004 GCF_028583685.1 Petaurus breviceps papuanus
TGGCTGAAGTTGGGAGGAGGAGTAGCTCATGGGAGGTAAATAGGTGGAGGAAATGAGTGGTTAGCATATTTGAGGAAGAATCAATATGTTTGTTGCAGTCCTGCAGTATGAGGGCAGGACAGAAAAACTGAGAGCCAGGTATCAAACTCACTGAGGAAGAACAGGGAATGACCTGGGGGCCGGTAGACAATAGCTACCAAGATTTTGATTGGGTTGTAGATATGAAGATATTTAAAGGAAGAGATTAAAAGATATTTAAAGGAGAGAAAGGTTACTTAGTGATAGAGGAGGAGGGAGAACATGGAAGTAGCAATGGAAAACAAGGAGTATTCCTACTCCTCCACCTTGACCAGTGAACTGAGAATGAGTAAAGCTTCAGTCAATGCTGGAAAGGGTGGCCAGGGAGGCTGTGTCATCGGGGGGCAGGTTTCAGTAAGAGCTAGTAGATGGAAGGAGGAGGAAAGGAAAAGATTTAAGGTGAAGGTAAGTTTGTCGCTTATGGAACAAGCATTCTAGAGGGCACAGTGGAAGGGCTAAATGGAGTTAGGTCAAAACTTTGGAGGGGGAGGGTTAAGGGGGATGGGAATGAGGAATTGGGTGGTACAGGTTTGGAATGAGTTTTAGATGATGATCTACAGGAGTTAAGAGTCACCAGGATATAAAGGTTATGCCCAGGTACAAAAATGTCCATCATTGAGTGAAGGGTTTCACCAAAGAAAGGCACAACAGGAGATGGGAGAAATAGATACTTTTTATAGGTTGTGACCTAGCATTTCCTAGATGATTAAAAAAAATCTAATTAATTAATATTTGCTTTACAACATTCAGTTTGATTTTTTTTTTAAAGATGATCTGAAGTGCTCTATGAAGACTAACTTTCTGTACTCTTTGTAGGGAAGAGTGATGATTCATAGAGTGAATAATAGCAAGTTATCCAAGTCATTTATCTATCACTTTGGATTGCAGTGTATGGGTATTCCTACTTTGCCCCATCCATCCCCACTGAAGTTGGCTTACCTTACAAGGTTTTACTTAGGCTGATTTTAAAATTAATTTGCACTCACTATGTATGTGTGTGTGTGATATATATATATATATCTCACTATATTTGCAGTATAGTGAGGGAAAGTAGCCCAGCAGTATGGTGAAGGATAAATTTTCTAAAGAGATAATTATTTAGTGGTAATATGTGTATAGACAATCAAGGACTGGCTGTACCATTATTTCTATTTTACCAAATGATTGTTAAATCATTACCAATTCACTACCAATGAATCTGAAGCCCAGAGAAGGTAAGAGACTCTCCCAAAATGAAGGGTTGTTAGCTGGGGAAGTGAGAACATGATACAGGAATTTCAGTTCTGTCTCCTGCTCACTCTGTCTGATCTATCCACCTCTTGCCATCTGTGCATTTGTATTGAGTAGAGGACCTTGCTTCTTTCTATGGGGGTATGGGAGATTCAGGTACCTGTTTTGGTCATTTTCTATATTCCTTAATGGGTTAAGACAGCCCTTCCCTGCAGTAGGGATTCTTGAAATAAGCATGTTAGTTTCAAGGAGGAGATTTTAACTGTTTTGAGAGCACAGAAGAACTACCGTTCAAAAGATTGTTTGAAAATTCAAGGAGAGGCCTTTTCTGGCAAAAGGTTTGGTGCTCCCCCAAGAACCACAGGGTTTGCTCAAAGCAGCAACTTAAGAGCCCTGCATGTGCTTGTGACCACAAAGATCCTTTGGGTTTGGTTGCAGTGAACGGGGGTGGTCTGTGCCTTACCTGAACTGAGACGGTTTTGACATCTCCCTCCAAGGCCTTCATCTGACACTCCAGCAATTCAAGGCTATTCACGGCTGCTTGATACTTATCCTTGTAAAGGTTTAAATTGCTTTCCAGGGAGAAGATCCTGTCTTCAGCCAAGGTAAGTTGTTCCTGAGATATTTGGAGCTTCTCCTGAAGTCTTATGTTGTTTTCCTTATTCTTCTCCATCTCTTCCTCATAGATTGTGACCTGTTAGTACGGCACTACCAAGAGTTAGCCATCTCACAGATACGTTTGATTGAGGAAGTGTCTCTACATGAACAGTTACTTACACATTTAACTGTTCAGTATTTATTGAACGAATGAATCAATAGATGAAAGACTCCAAATAAGAATAATTGAAACCCAAAGTATGATGTCATTGACTAAGTTGAGATTGTTAATTGACTAAATTTCATGAACCTCACCCCAAATCTTCACCTGACCTTATCACCCAGCCATATGCATCCCTATTTTCTAGCACAGCACCTAGAACATGGTAGATGCTTAATGAATCTTGTTGAATGGTCTATCATAGGAAAAGTATAATTAATATTCTCAATTTGTATTGTCTCTCAGATTGAAAAGCTGATGGACCAGTTTTTCAGTACAACCATATTGTGACTTTGGGAGTTGGGCAGTCAAGCCAATCATCATTTTAGAAAGGTAAAGCTTTGAAAATTGGAATGCCACCCCAGAGGAAACCCAAGATTGTCCAAAAGTAAGTCCAGACTCAGAAACAAAAATCAAATCAGCTAAAAGCCCATAATTGTTTGATTTGGTAAAAGAGATTAGATTGTTGTGATAGTTTTGAATGAGGACTTCAAGCTTTACTCAAAGTGTAGGAAAACTTTCTTATTGAAAGGGACAGACAGTGTTTAGTGGCTAATGAATTATCAGAAAATGAAATGGAAAGACGTACTACTTTGGCTGCTGTGGATTAATTACATCAATAGATATAAAAAGGTTACCAAGATCATACTTCTTAAATGGACCAATGAAAGGATCAACACCAGATTATAGATACATATAAATAAATAAGCCCCAGAGTACATTGGAGAATATTCACTGTTTTCTATAGTGAGATAGAGTCTTAATAACGAATCAACATATTCTGGCCAGAAAATTCAATATTCTGTTATTTGATTAACCTTAGGTCACGCTTCCTTCATGAAGCCTTTTCCAATCCGTTAGCTGTTTAGTGTACTTCCTCCCAAAATTAATTTGAATCTATTTTGTATATGTTCTCTCTCTCTCTGTCTCTCTCTCCCTCCATATATCTATATACGGAGAGAGAATGGAGAAAGATATGTATCTCTCTCCATATATATAACATATATATATGGAGAGTATATATGTGTATATACATGTGTAAGTGTGTGTATATATGTATGTATATATATGGAGAGATGTATAAAGATATGTATAGACATGTTCTATCCCCCATTTTAAATCCTTTAAGTGTTAAATTGTATGAGATAGATATATAAACACCACAGTAATTCATAGTAAGGAGAGAGAGAATATAAACTGTGGCAATCTGGGAAGACTTCATGGACAGTTCCATTGATCCAAATAATCTTGAGAAGAACTCTGATAGTCAAATTAAATCTGACAGTCTAAGCTGATTACACATGGCCATCCCTCATCTGAGATACATTTCAGGAATTATTGTGTTCAAGGTGGTCACTGGGTAAAGGAGGAGAGGAGAGGAGAGGAGAAGAGAGGGGCATTTGAAATTCAGACAGTTTTGCACTTCCGTGCTCAGAAGAATTCAGTTTGAGGAACTTGGCAGAATGCCTAGAAGTATCTGTTTGGATCTCTCTTTAGCCTTTTACTCATTTGTACAGGCCAGGGTCACTTTATCTGAGTTAGGATATCTTGTGGGAGGCATAGTTTCTCTCAATGAAATCAACCCCTTTGAACCATTCAGGTTTAACCCAGCCTTGTAAATAGTGTTCTGAAATCACTGGGCAGATAACACTTACCCTCTGGGGCTTCTTCTTACTGCTTACCTTTCCCATCTTTTTCTCTTACTTTCTCTGTCTCTGGTCAGTGGTGCTTACTTTTTCCCCTCCTTTTGATAGCTACACCCCTCAAAAATCCCTACATTTTAAGCATTATCACCACTCTAGAAGCATTGGTCAGTCAGTCAGCAAGCATTTATTAAGTGCTTGTTGTGTGCCAAGAACTATGCAAAGAACTGGCATTATAGAGGAAAAACTCACTCCCTGGCCTCAAGGAGCTCACATTCTAGTGAAGAAGACAACATATAAATAGCTACACACATGCAAGGAAAATGCAGGGTGGATGAAATGTAACCTCTGATGGAAGGTACTAGCAGCAGCAGGGGCTGGGAAGAGTCTTCTGTAGAAGGGGAATTTGAACTGAGTCTTGACAGAAGCCAAGGAAGCTAAGAAGGAGTGAGTAGGTGGGGATTCTAGGCACAGAGGTACAGGAAAGGTGCAGAGGGGAGAAGATGGTGGTTGTGGGCAGCAAAGAGCAGGAATGCAGGTGGTGTTGGACTGAAGTATGTGGAGCATTCTCCTTACAAAGTATAAGAAGACCGGAAAGGTAGGAAAGGACCAGGCAGGGAAGGGCTTTAAATACCAAAGAGAGGAGTTTATATTTGATTCTGGATGTAACAAGGAGACAGTGGGAGCTTACTGAACAGTGGGGTGACCTGATTTTTAGGAAAATCATTTTGGCAGTTGAGTGGAAGACAGATTGGAGTGGGGAGAGAGCTGAAGCAAGGAGACCAATTAGAATATTTCATTGCACTCCAGATAAGTACAAAATGCACAAAATATCTGGGGATCAATCTACCAAAAAGCACACATAATATGTGTACAGATTGAATCATAAAGTTCTCCTTAAAGAAATAAAGAACAACTTAAACAGCTGGAGGAATATTCAGTGCTCATGGTTGGGTTGTCCCAATATAGTAAAAATGTCAATGCTACCAAAGTTAATTTACATTTTAACGCTACACCAAATTATCAAAAGGATACTTTACAGAAAAAGAAAAGGTCTAGAATATCAAGGGAAATAATGAAAAGGTAGGGGAAAAAGAGGGATGACCTTTCTAGATATCAAACTATATTATAAAGCAGTGGAACCTTCGAGTATTGGTTAAAAAATATATAGAAATCAATAGAAAGGACTAAATAATGGAGAATTTCCCTGACCCTGTTTCCTAACATTTCCCTGACCCACCAGCCAATCTAGCAACTCTGTCAAAAAAAGGAAGTGTCTAGCATGATTTGTTTTTGATGTAGCCAAACCATACTTTTAATTACACATTAGAAAACCAATGAAGCTAAAACTAGAAGAGTAGGGAAAAGGGAAAAATGTTTTCAGCAAGTCTCTCTGATAAATGTCTCATTTCTCAAATATATAGAGAAGTGAACCAAATTTATAAAAGTAGGAGACATTCCCCATTTGATAAGTGGTTAAAAGACATGAACAGGCAATTTTTAAGAAGAGATCAAAACTAACAGAAGTTATAGAAAAAATGCTTTAAATCACTAATAATTTAGAGAAATGTAAAATAAAGCAACTCTTAGGTACCACCTCACACCCATCAGATTGACTAAGACATGAGAGAAAAGAAAAATGATAAAAGCTGGAAGTGATGTGGGAAAATAGGAATATTAGTGTATTGTTGGGGGAGTTGTGGTCAATCCATTCTGAAGAACAATTTGGAATTATGCCCAAAGGGCTATAAAATTATGCATACTCTTTGACCCAAAAATACTGCTACCAGATCTATACCTCAAGGAGATGAAAGGAAAAGGATTCATATATGCAAAAATATTTATAGCAGTGCTATAAATTGAATGGCAAAGAATTGGAAAGTGAGAGGATGACCATCAATTGGGTAATGGCTGAACAAGTTATGGTGCATGAATGTGATGCAATACTATTGTACTATAAGAAATGATGAGCAGGATGGTTTCAGAAAAACTTGGGAAGACTTATGAACTGATACAAAATGAAATGAGGAGAACCAGGAAAACAGTCTATACAGTTTACAGCAATATTATAAAGATAATCAACTGTGAAAGACTCAGTAAACTGACCAATACAATGTTCCACTGGAAGTCCAAAGGACTCTTACGATGTAAAATGTTATTCACCTTGAGATAGAGAACTGATGGACTCTGGGTGCAGACTGAAACTTTTTTCCCCACTTTATTTTTCTTTTCAATCCAATCACAATTTCAGGAGAGTGATACTAATGATGCATGCTATTGATCCATCTCTTCCAGACAGGGGAAGGCCCCAAACTGCAGAACGAGACATATTTCTCATGGCCAGTGTGGAGTCTGTTTTCTTCAGCACTGCATTTGTTACAAGGGTTTTCTTTTTCTTTTTCTAACGGTAGGAGGGGGAAAAAATAAATGCTTGTTTTTTGGGGGGTGGAGGGGAGGGAGAAAAACAACTGGAGGAAGGGTACAAGGGATAAGGAAAGCAAAGGGTCATGGTTTGCTCCTAAGGCTACTGTGACAAGAAGTAGCCCCGTGTCTTCAGGGAGTAGCAAAGAAGAGCCTGTTACCATTCTAGCCATAGCCCTGGTAACAGAGTACCAGTTTATGGATACTTAAATGCTGGTAGATTGTGAAGTAAGGCAGAGATGATTAAATAAGTAAATAAAGACTCATCAATAATATTCTCTTGTCGCAAACATTACTAACAAACAAAATGCCTTTGCACATCTTATTCCTTTTGGGTTCCCTTTCTTTCAGAGGTTGACTCAGTGAAGATTCATCTTCGAAATGGTACAGCCTTGGATTATTAGGAAATAGGAAGCTAGAGTGTACCCCAACAGTGTTGAACTGGATTGCATTTTGCTGAGTTTCCATGATACTTTGCATACTTTACCCAATGAGAAACTAACATTGGGCACCATAACCTCTCCTTCCTTTGCCTTCCCTTCTCTCTGCCATGGGTGTATTTTTCTCATCATCCAGAAAAATTATGGAAGAAACTTTTAAAATTTTATTTTATTTTTGAAAAAAAGCCACCTCCTCCATAAACCCTAAACCTATATGTGTTTATATCTTAAATGAAATGTGGAAATTTCCTGACAGCAGAAGCAAGTGCTACAAATAGTGACAAGCCTCAATATTTACTGAGTGCAAAAAACTCATGATTTTCTTAGCATGGAGATAATATTGAAAGCCTCCAGTTCTTCTTTAGATTGGTATAACATGGCATTTTAGACAGCTATAAAGGTGCAAAGAACTCTATAAAACCAGCTAGTTGGGAAGGATCAGTCCATTCCTCTCTAGTATCAGGGAGCAGAGGTATATTTTATACCATCTCACTTGTTATAAAGACATTCTGAAACTATTTCTGTCTGCTGAAAAACTGTAGTGTTTGTCTCCAGAGTCACCACATGAAACATTTTCTAAGATAGTTTTATATTCTTTGGGCTGGAACAGAGCAGCCCAATAAGGAGAAGACAAGGGAAGGGCATTTCACATTCAGACACCATTGACATTCACGAGACTTGGAGGAATGCCTGGATGTATTTAAATCCTTTTAAATTTCCACTTATTTATTCTCATGTGTTCAAAAGGTTTTTATTTTCCTTAATTCAAAGTGAATAGAAAATGGGCTGCTAAAGAATTGTTTCTATTTAATTTGCATATGAGTCAAAGAAAAGTATAATTGAAGGCATCATTGCATTTCCTGTTACCCCTTTGTTGTTGAAATGTTTTTTCTCCATACAATGAGGATATGAATATTTTATAAACTTCTATTTTGACCTCCAAATGGAGATCTAGAGAAATCAAGCAAGTTGGACATAATTTAATAGCAACTTGATTAGTGCTTAGAATAAGAATCCTAGAATGACAGAGGTAGGCCACATTTCCAGAGGTCATCTGGTCCAGAACTGGTCTCGGGCAGGGCTTGCATCCAACTCTAAGCCATGACTTCCTACAGGAACTGGTTTCCATGGCTAGTCAACCTTGCTGTCCATGGAAATCCTAATAGATCGACTTTGTTGGTTCTAAATGGCTCTTGCTTCTCCCTTACCTTGGTGGGCTCTCATTTGATCATGAAAGGAAATTAATTGGTCTGGCACGATTGGCTTTTTGAAGAGCTATACTCGTTACCACAACAATTTGTGCTTTTCAGGATGAGGTTAATTGATTCATGATTAGTTCCAGTATCTTCTCTGTCATCCAGCTTAACTGCTCCCATAATGACTAGAAATGTCCTTACTGACCTTTTCTTAAAAAAAACTAAAAATATCATTTGCACTTTTTTAGTCCATAGGGACTTACTCATCCTCTTCCTTTTTAAGTTCTCAAAATCCCAGCAGTTCCACAAGCACACCTGCTAATTCTTCAGTGTGTTTTTGTGTCTGTCATCAGGTCCTTCTGATTTGCCTATGTCTAACTTTTTAAAAGACTCTCCAACCACACTTCCTGCTGTTTCTTCACAGGGAGTGATCATTCTGGTTATTTGATCACAGTTTTGTTTGTTTGTTTAAGACAGAAGTTTAAAAAAAATCCCACTGCCTATTTGCAGACATCGCTATCAATTTTCCTTCCCTATGTAAGTGTGTGACATTTTCCTTGTAGTTCTTGTTTTGCCTCCTAAAACTAAATAATGTTTATCTGTTACCTTTCGGGTATATCTCTTGCCCTCTATGGTGAAGTGAATCTGTATGCAGAACTGTTTTTTTTTTTTATAAAGCATCCTTGAATTACTTTTTGTCCTTTAGATTTTCTTCTTACCAACACTTCAAACTTTGTTTTTTCACTTTTCTTAGTTTTCTGAATTTTCTTTTTCCATCCCCAAGTATTACAAATTGTATCAATTTGTTGTTCTCTTTGCTAAGACCTAATTCTCTCTTTTAGTCCTCAGTGAATTTCTGTTTTTGTAAGAACCAAATCCAGAGGGGCATCTGCTCTGCCTTGTCTAGTCTTCTAAATTTCATGCTGATGTCCTGTCCTTAAGACCCTCCAATTAGTGGAGTGACAATATGTAGTCTCCTACATCATTTCTTTTTCTAGTGGAAATCTGAGTAAAGAGAGAGTCTGCTGTCATTATCAGGCCCAGAGTTGTTCTAGAAAATTCTGTTAAGAGATCCTCATGCACTTCTTCCTGGTTAAGCATCTCCTTAATACACTATCTCCTTTATAACTGAGTAGATCATGGAATTACAGAGTTGGAAAGCACTTTCTAGGTCATCTAGGTCCACCCCTACCTGAAGTATATATAGCTTATGGACAAGGAAAGAAGATGAATTGTTAGGTAAGAATAACAAATATCGGATGTTCACTGAAAGCAAAATTCAAAACCATTTACTTTAAAAATCCAGTCAACAGCCCAAAGTTTTCATCTCTAGCTGCTTCTTCTTAATCTTTATTTTTAGCTTAACTCAGAAGTTTCTCTTGATTTCTGAGTTTTGTTGTGTGTTTAAATAATATCTCTGATATATGGGCTACGTTGCTTCCCTTTCCCCCTTCTTAACCTTTCTGAATGAATTCTATTCTTACCAGCTTGGCGTTTAGTCAAACACCATTACATTAAGGCTCAATTTTCCACTGAAGACATTGTGAGCTTGAAGTAAAGCCTTCGGTTTCTCCAGTTTATTTCCTCTGAAATTTGCACGTCTCTCTCAAGTCCTATATGTCATAATGTCAGATAATTTTGTCTTCTGCCCCCTTGCTTCTGAGCTAACCTCATTAGTCTTTCCCAAGTTTAGTTTCCAGCAGATGGAGCAGATCTATAGGGAAACACTTGGTCATATGTGGATGTGGCTTTCAGAATGGAGACCTGTCAGGGCAGGTCTGTGTTTCCCAAATAAACAGATGGGTAAAAAAAAGGAAGGTAGCTGTGGCAGTTGGCATGATTGTGTATCTGTAGAAGACGATACGATAAATACACGTCCATATCTAACTATTTGTGCTTACATGGGGAAGAAATTGAAATTCTGCTGTAAGTGCCAGAAAGAAGCGGGAACGCTTTGACTGTGGTTTCATGCCGTTGGACCATCTTCCCAGCAATTAGAAAAAGGCAAATGCCGGTTCCAGGGACAGAGAGCTGCAGGGGCTCTTGGTCACGTGACTCTCCTGTCTCAGAAGAGAATTGCTTAATAAGTAAAACTCACTGCAGCAATATGAAAATCTCTCTCTACATCTGGCAGAGGAATCTAGATATAATTGTGGAGCCGAGGGTAATATTAATAGAA
>NW_027187159.1:0-23784 GCF_028583685.1 Petaurus breviceps papuanus
TGAGAACCAGTGTAATATTTAACATATGTGGACATCCCACATTTTTTCCTTTTCATTTTGAGAAGATTAGCTACTCCTTTCGTTTACATTATTGTAATTACTGTTCATATTGTTTTCTCAAGATCTGCTCATTTCACTCTGTATCAATTCATATATCTATCTACATGCTTTCCATTTTTATTGCATGCACATTACTCTTTAGATTCTCCATTTATTTTTAATATTATTTCTTTTTGAAATTTTCAGTTCCAAATTCTCTCCCTTCCTCCAGCCCATCACTCACGTGTTGAGAAAACAAGAAATGTCACATCAATTATACTTGTGAAGTCATGGAAAATATATTTATGTATTAGTCATGTTGGGAAAAAAGCAAGAAAGATAAAGCTTGAAAACAAAGGCTGAGTCAATCATCAATCAGAATTCATCAATTCTCTCTCTGGAGATGGATAGTATTTTTCATCATGGTTCTTCTGGAATTGCTTTGGATTGTTGAACTGCTCAAAATACCTCCATTTTTCACAATTGATCATTATCACAATATTGCCATTATTGTGTACAAGATTCTCCAAGTTGCACTCTCTCTAATTTTCATGAGTTTATCTAAGTCTTCCCAAGTTTTTCTAAAGCTATGGAGTTGGCCATTTTTTTTTTATTTTTTAAAGCAATCGGGGTTAAGTAACTTACTCAAGGTTACACGGCCAGTTGTTTCTGGGTGGGTGCTAAGAGTCTGAGCCCGGGATTCAATCTCTAAGTCATAGGAACACTGGAGCCGGTGCTCTTACTCTCTCTGCTACCTGGAGGCCTCTGCCTTGGCCATTACCTACAGCACAATTGTCTTCAGTCACAATCATATACTACACCTTGAGTCATTCCCCAATTGGTGGGTACCCCTAAATTTCCACTTCTTCACCAGCACACAAAGAGTTGTTGTAAATATTTTTGTATATATATTTTGCATGTATATTTGTATGTATCTTTTCTGTTGATATGTTAGTGATGCAGACCTAGTGGTGGTATGATGGGACACAGGGTATGTACAGTTTTATCAGTCTGTGAGAATAGCTCTAAATTGTTGTGCAAGATGGTTTGACCAGTTCAGAAATCCACCAACAGTGCATTATTGTCCCTATTTTTTCCATACTCCCTCCAGCATTTGTCATTTTCATTTTCTGTTATTCTAGCCAATCTGTAAGTATGAGGTGGTACCTGGAAGTTGTTTCAATTTGTAGTTCTCAAATAAATATAGGGAATTTTCCATGTAACTATACATAGCATTGATTTCTTCTTCTAAAAACAGCTATCATATCCTTTGAACATTTATGAATTGGGCTATTGCTCTTATTTTTTATAAATTTGACACAGTTTCCAATATATGTAAAAAATTAGACCTCTGTCAGAGAAACTTTCTGTAATTTTTTTCAATATTTCTTCATTGTCTAGCATATCTTTTTAGCAAAATGTAGTTTTCCTGATCATCTCTTTTAAATAGGTACATAATTACTTTATTTTTTTTTTAACATCATGACTTAACTCTCTGCCTTTATTATTTCAGGTGAAACACTCCTTTGAATTGTGTGTGTCTTTCTGCTTGAAGTGTGTCTCTCATAAACAATACATTTTTAGATTCCAGTTTCTAATCCATTCTCTTATCTGCTTCTGTTTTGTGAACGTGCTAATCGCACTCACTTACACCATTAGGATTACCATCTGTGAATTACCTTCATTCTCATTTTCTTCTGTTGATCCCTGTCTTTCAGGTTTTATCCTCCCTCTCCTCAAAACTCTGTTTTTTTTTTTCCGGTGACTGCATCCTTTCATCCATTCTCCCTTTTATCACATTTATTTTCTCTCACCCCCTTCTCCTCTGACAGCCCTGTTGTGTTAGATAAGTTTCATACCACCTGTTTGAGTGTGTATTATTTATTCAGCAATAAACTAAGGTAAAGAAATAAAATAAGATAAAACATTCACAGAAACCAAAGCACAGCACTCACAATGATATAACATAACAACTTATCACTAAAGTGGCCACATCATTTTAAACAAAAGCTGGAATTCAGTAAGTCCTTAACTCAATCATCCTTAAGGAGCAATCCTCTTTAAGGGATACAGAGTACAAATAGGGACAGAGAGTTTTCCCACCCCTAGGTCACATTGTCTTAATCTCTCAGTCAAAAACTCTTCTTTCTTATTGATTGGAGATTAGTTTCCAATCATCCATCTTTAAGGGGTACGAGGTACAAAGTACAAAGTTCTTCCACCCCTACGCCACAGTAAATCATGATATTCTCAGTCAGCATTAAGTGGCCAAGGAGAGGTCTTTACATCTTAGCCTGAAGCAGACTCCCAGATTCCACGGTTCCTCTTCCATGGGTCCAGCTCTTGCCTGAATCTACCCAACCATCATCTCGAGTCACAGGTTAGGCAGCTCTCAGCTCCTCATCCACATCCTCATCTGATTCCTCATCCAACTCCCATTCTATTTTGAAACTCACAGTGTCCAATCCACCTCAAATCCTTTAATGTTTCTATTTCTTGGAAGACAAAGCTTAACAGAGGCAAAACAACATTCACACACATTGCTATCACCATCATCAATTCCCTATCTGCCTGTGAATCAACACAGACCCACAAATAAGGTCCAAGAAGTCAACACAAATCATGAGAAGAGTCTCAGGATCTCAGAAACCCTCCTCTAGGACTTCTATAAACAGACAATAAGAAAATCCTCTTTCAGGGCTTCCAGTAAGGTCCCAGGGTTTATGCACAAATCATCACAAACAAAAATCAGCACAGACAAACAGAGTGCTAGCTACCACAAGTGTTCCCTTCTCAGTTCTGCTCTGTCCCAGTTGTGCTCCTCCTTATATATGGTGTTTCTCCTTCCTCTGCCACACTTCCTTTTGCATCAGCAAGTTCCTCCCAACTTCAAATCAAAAGGGGCTCAAACAAGATGATAAATACTTAAGTAGCTGTAACAAGGTGCTAAGTATTTCTTTGCTTTCGATTACAAAGACTAACACAATGATTTAGAAAAAAAATATGAAATAATTATAAGCAAAGACTGAAAGAATAATTTTAATTTTATGCATGTCCAACAAGTGTTTCTGGAAGAGTTAAAGGAAAAAATAAGTATGGTAAAAAAAATACTGAGAGAAAAATGAGAATAATATAATTATGGAAAGATAACTAGCAACCTGGTAAAAGGGCATAAAAATCCTGGTAAATATATCTTGAAAACAGAATTAGCTTAAAAGATATAAAAGTGCACAAACATTTACCAAAGAGAATAACTCCTTTAAAGGCAGAATTGCTGTTCTTGAAGAAGACCAGTGACATCAAAAGGGTGATTTCTTGACTTGCAAATGAATTTAATTTAAGTGAGGCAGAGCTGTGCAAAGTCATCAGCCTCACTATCTCTTCAAGGGTCATATGAGTCCAGTGGCAAGATGTAGGTCAGAATGACTGGAGATGACCCTAGAAGTAGTGACAGAAATTGGAATTTTTAAGCCAAGGTTTTTCCTAAGTCTCAATTTGAAGGAGGTAGCACCCATTTAGTGATTTCAGACTATTTAAGAAGTGAAGCAAAAGATGGCTTAATTTGCTTAATTTAAAAAAGTCAAACTGGTAAGGGCAGACCCTCAGAGTTTCTGCCCAGAACATAAACAAGCAAACTCACTTAGACATCAAAATGGGAAAAAAATGACCAAATTAGGCTTGGACTAGAATAGATTATTTGTCAAACAGTGAGAACCAGAGCCATCAAGAAACAATAAAACAAAAAAAAATGAAAAAAGGAGAAAATATTGAAAATCTCATCAGAAAAACAAGTGAACTTGAAAATAAATTGAGAAGAGAGAATTTTAGAATTATTAGACTGCCTGAAATCCAGGATCAAAAAGAGACTAGACATTATGGTTCAAGAAATTATAAAATTTCCTGATTATCTTAGAACTGGAAGTTAAAATAGAATTTTAGAGAATCCACTGAGCACCTCATGAAAGAGATCACAAAATGAATTCTCCCAAGAATACTGAAGCCAAATGCCAAAGCTCTTAAGCCAAAGAGAAAATAATTCAAGCAGTAAGAAATATTTTAGATATCATGGAGCCAGAGTCAGGATCACAAGATTTAGCAGTTTCTAACTTTATAGAATTAGAGGACTTGGAATGTAATATCTTGTGAGGCAAAGGAGCTAAGATTACAACCAAAAACAATCTACACACAAAACTGAATGTATTCTGTTAGGTGAAAATGGACATTTAATGACATAGAGAAGTTTCAAGCACTCTTTGCACAAAGGTCAAAGTGAAATAGAAAATTGGACTTTCAAACACGCCTCAGGAGAAACATACAAAGGGAAACATGCAAGACCAATCATCAGGGACTCAACAAATTTAAATTATCTACTTTCCTCTATTGAAAGACAACACATGGAACTCCTAAGACGAGGAGAGTTAAAAGAATTCTACTGGGGCAGTTGGTGGTGCAGTGAATAGAGCACTGGAGCTGGAGTCAGGAGGACCTGAGTTCAAATCCAGCCTCAGACACTTAACACAAAAAATACTAGCTATGTGATCTTGGGCAAGCCACTTAACCCCAATTGTCCTCCAAAAAGCAAAACCAAAAAAATTTCTACAAAGACAGAAGACATGAGTGTGAGTTGATTCTTTTGGTATGGTTTTATGAAATAATGGGGTTTTTCAAATGTTGTCCTGTCTTTTGATTGTTTAGTTTGATTCTGAAGCAAATAATCTATTCAGTTCTAGTTTTCTTTCCATAAATTTCTCAAACTCATTATTGAATAGCAATCCTTCGCCCTGCATTTTTCAGCTCATATTTGAAGGATCAGTCACGGTGGACTTCACCCTAAGCTCCACTGCACTTTGAAACACATTATTCCATTCCCTTTTCCTTTTTCTATGTAATGAAGAATAGTCTCACATTATTTGAATATTATTTCCCTTGTATTTGAAGGCCTTGTTTACTGAAGTTTCACAGAATTTGTTGTTTCTGAATTGAATTATTAAATTTGCCACTGCACTTCTTGGAGTTTGCATGCTTGGGTTTTTCCACAAGGACTCTGGACCTTAATTCAATTGAAGTTTAATTTTCTATGTTTAGACATGCTTTTCTATGGGCCAGCTGGGTGGCGCAGTGAATAGAGCATCTGCTGTGAAGTCAGGAGGACCTGAGTTAAAATCCTTCCTCAGGCTTGCAGCACTTACTAGCCATGTGACCTTGAGCATGTCACTTGGTTAAGTGCTCTGCTTTACCTCCTCCAAAAAAAACAAAGAATAAAAAGTTCTTTTCTATTATTCTCATTATTTTACTATTAAGATTTTTTGGACCTGGTCTATTCCTCTGCAATACTTAAGATCCTTAGGCTGTGTCTATCCATCCTGTCTTCAAAATAAGTATGTTTTCTTTACATAAGCATAAACTTTATATATTATGCTGGTTTTGCCTTTCATGTAGGTTGTCCTTCAATTCGGTGTATTTGTATTCCTAAACTATTTTTTCTCCTTGATTTTTGGGGGGAATTTTCTTTTTTGTTTTTGGTGTTTTTTTTTTTTTGCTGAAACTTGTCATTGCAGATTTCTCTTTTTCTACTCTGGTCATTAATTTTGCTATATAGGTCATTAATTATACACTGTTAAATTCTCATTTCTCTCTTAAACTAATGAGGAAGAGTGTGATTTTCTTCTATGTTCTTCATTCCCCAGGTTCCCCTGTTTGATCATTGCCATTTATTTTGCAGTATGTCTAACCCAATTCACTAGATCTGGAAGCCATATTTCCTTCGGCTACTATTGTTTTCCCTGTTAATTTATCAGTTTATCCTGAAGGTCTTTGAATGCTCTTCTTCCTAAAATATTTAATATTTTCAGATTCCCCAATATTTTCTTTATCACTCACTTCCTGATTTCCTCCCCATTTATTGTAGTTACTTTAAGAGCTGAATCACAAATCATTTTGGCCTCCTCGCACACTGAGAAACTATGCATCACCAGCATATGTTTCTGCCCCAAATGACTTCTTGGAAGTCACAACTGGCACTAGCTGGGTTCTGTGTTATTTCTCTCAGTCTTAGAGGAGTTCTGCAAGAACCCTACATGACCATTGTCCTGTCCTTGGTACCTGACCGCATTTCCTGTGTTCCTCAGTGCTCAAGCTTGGTATTAACAATTCAGAAATTATTTTTCACAGCACGAGGAGTTCATATTGTTGCAGCATTGGGGCTTCCATATTTCAGTCCCAGACAGGATTTTGCAGGTAGAGAACTTTGGCTAAGCTAGATGTTGAGGCCCCAGAAAATTTCTACAACCTGGCAAAAGAGTCACCATGGAATTGGAATGAAGGAGGGGGACTGGGGTTTCAGATGGGTTTGTTATGTAAGCCTACAAATTACCTGGTTGTGCTAGTGTTGCCTCAGTGAATATTTTTCTGTTTAAGAGCAATATTGTGTGAGATGTCATGGAAATTAGGGAAAATGTCTAGTTCACCATCTTGGTGCTCACATGGCCCAGAGAAGACACCCAGTTCCAAATGTCCAATAGGCAATTGGAGATGCCATACGGGAGGTCAGAAGAGAGGTTAGGGCTGCTAAAATAGTCTGAAACATTCACATAGAGCTAATATGTTGACTCTCTGGGAGCTGAAATTACATAAAAATCGTATAGTGGAAGAAGAGAGCCCAGGATAGAGCCCGGTGGGAATCTCAAGACTGGTAGGCAAGAGTTGGATGAAGATCAAAATGAACAGAAAAGGTGTGGTCATAAAGGCAGGAGGAGAACCAGGAGAAAGTAATGTCATGAAACCTAGAACGAAGAAGAAAACATCAAGAATAAGTTGATTGGCACTGTCAAAGGCTACAGAGAGGTGCTGAAGAGGAGGACATCAAGCGCTATTGAAGCCAGTAACTATGGGAAGAGGAATCCCTTCTGCCAGATAATCAACAAAATTTCCTTTTGGCAATGCACAAAAACCTCTAAGGGATTTGGGGCAGGGAACACCACCTCTCAGCTCATTCATTTAATGAAGAGTTCTGTTTGTTTTTCATGGAATTGTGAACTGATCCAACTATTTTGGAGAGCAATCTGGAATTAAGTCCAAAGAGTTTTTTAAACTGCCTATACCCTTTGAGGAAACAATACCCCTACATTTTATATCTCCAAAAATGATTAGGGGAAAAGTAAAAGAATCTATATGTTCTAAAATATTTATAGCACCTCTCTTTCTCATGACAAAGAACTGGAAATTGCAAAGATGTCCATCAATTGTGGAATGGCTGAATAAGTTGAGGTATATGATTGCCATGGAAGATTATTGTGCAACAGGAAATAATCAAGTCAATGGTTTTAGAAAAACATAGAAATCCTTACCCAAAACAATGAACAGTGAAATGAGCAGAACCAAGAGAAAATTCTATACAGTGGCAGCAATATTGTTTAAAGAATGACTTTGAGCAGAAAAAGTCATTTTGACTATTAAATACCTAAAATAACTATGATGTTGTAGCAGCAAGCACCCCAAGTGTCCTCAGGGTTTGCAGCTACCACAGGTTCTTGGATCTGCTTTGTTAAAGGAAAGCAACTCAAAATGGGTTAACAAGCTTACTTTAATCAGTCAGACATATATCGTTTACCTTGTTCAGGAGAAAAGGTCAGCACCCTGAACCTCAAAGTATACAGGCATAATTATCAAGACAGAAACATCAAGTAGACAGATTTCCAAACTGTCCAACCATTACATCCATACCCAGTCAACATCTGGGTTTCCACATTCTGGGTTTTTCAAAGCCGGGGGACTCTCAACAACGGCTTCCCAGAATTCAGATCAAATCACAGAACACTTCTCAAAGTGAGTCCCAAAACAAAGCTACAAATCAGGGCTTATATAGCCTTCTCCTGGCTCAGAGAATGTAACAACCTTTTGGACCCACTGGCCAATCAAAAAGTATCAACTGAAAAACAAGCCTCCCACTCCAGTCTCCAGGTGCACTTTAGCCTAGGGTAGGGAAGATCTTTAAATTTGCATTTCCATTACAGATGTATGTAAGAAAAAACATGCCATCTGCATTCAGAAAAAAAACTGACAAATAAAAGTAGATCAAGAAAAAGTTTACAAATGTATGTGTGTATATATATACATATATATATACATAACTGTGTGTTTCTCTGTGTATAAATGTGTATGTATATGTGTGTGCATAAATATGTATGTGTATACACATATACATACATAAACACATAAACACATGCATATGAATACATATATGTACATATTTATATGTCTAATGTACGTATACCTATACCTATTTGTGTCTTATGGTAGTCAATGGCAATCCAATAGTAATGAGGAGGAAACAAAAAAGGAAAATTTAAAGAATAACTTTCTTATATATTTGAATGGAATACCAAGTTATACATAATGGTTCTGAAGTTTCATGTATAATTATTTATGTTATGGAAATGAGTATGTATTTCATAAATTTTTTTTAAATAATAAAAACCAAAGATTTCTATGGCTAGGAGTCTCTTCTTTACATCAAATAAAATCAAATCTCTCTTTACCTTCCATTCTTTATTCCTAACTTTATTCTCTGGAGTCCTATACAAATTCAATTATTCTTCCAAATGAAACCCTTTAAATTACATGAAAATACAGTCATATTCCTCTCAGCCTCCTCGTCCTAGAATAATCATCCCCAGTTCTATCAAAATCACTGTTGTATTCCCAGCTTTACTAGGTCTCACAATCAAGGTTGTCCTTACCTGAACAATCTCTTGCTTGCTATTCCTTTTCTAAACTTGATGATTCATAATAAGTATAATGGTAAGAATTTGTGTAGCAGGTCAAGACATGGAAAGCACTATTATAAGAGTTAGTTGCTATTGTCACCTTGATGTTATAGATGAGGTAACTGAGGCTAAATAGGGCATTAAAGGTTGCCAAGGGTGGCAGAGCTAGTTAGAGTTTGAGACAATACATCAGCTCTGGGCTTACTGATTTGATAGCAAGCAACATCCACTACATCACACTGCCTCAGACTGAATGCATGGACTAAAACTGGTCCAAGAAGGGCAGAATGAAATGAGACTATCCCCTTTCACATTCTGGAAACCAACTAGGGAATCTAATCAGAAAATCTTTCATTCCAAGAAATTCCCCAAATAAAACATAACTTGAAAATCAGCTGGAACAGATTGAGTTTAGAGACCTGAAGGTGAACAATGCCTGCAAAAATATCATAGAAATTAACAGGTAGAAGGCATTTGCTCCAACAGTGGCAATATTACCTGCCTGGATCTGAGAGAAATGACAGTTGATTTGATAGGTCCAAAGAAAAGGTATATACTAAGGGAAGGGACCAGATTTGCTAATATACGGCAGCACCATGGGAAGGCCAGTGTGGGAAGGGTGCAGTCAGAAGACCTGGTGCCTTAGTCCAGAAAATCAGTAAAGACTGGACCCTTTGGTTGTGAGAAGTTGGACGAGTGGTGTTTGGGGCAACAAGGCAGTACACTGACCAACCCTATCCAGAGGCAACAGTGGTGTTAAGTTGCTTACAGTTGTCAGAGCAATATATATCAAGTGGAGAGGAGGAAGAGTTTCCAAGGCAGCAGGACACAGTAGGGTCAGTGTGAATAGGGAACAAATGCATTAAGAATTGACCCACTTTTCTAAGGATTGACAGATGGCAAATTGTTACACCACATCTATTTCCGGGAAATGCTTTGCGGCATCTATTCCTGTTATAATTTTGAAATGAGTAACATTAACTGATATTGTATCAGCAGGTTACATGAAATGGGGCACTAATCAGTGGTGATTAACCTTTGGGAGAGCATAGTAGGATGCAACAGAAGTTTAAAGTGATGACAATGGAGAGAGAAATGAAGAAGCCTTCAGCAACATGCCTGGAAGCTTGAGGAGAAGATGTTGTCTTCTTGAGGAACCTGACAGTAAACATGGCAGCTGGACAAAGTTTGTAGGAACTACATATGTTTTGATTCATTTGAATTTTTTCTTTCCAATTGGAATATTAGATCCTGATTTTGTATTCCTTTGCATCTTCATTTCTTCTCAAAAAGCAAAAAGAAAGTAATGTGCACTTACTAAAATCTTGTTGACTATCAGTGAGTTCTAAACAACTCACAGGTCTTCCTTCTAGGGTTTTACTGTCCTCAGGCACCAGGAAGTAACCAGGATTTCTCTTCTCTTACAGCTCCACTCATTTCTAAAGACTATCCAGTTTAACAACAGTGCTGGTGACCAGGTTTTTATGGATGAGAATAGAAACCCTGAGGCTCAATATAACATCTTGAACTATGTACCTGACATGGACGTTGATGTTCTGGTGAACGTTGGAAAGTTTATACCCATGGCTGAGCCTGGCCGAGATTTGACCATAAATGAGGACGCCATAAAGTGGGGCTGGACAGTGTATGAGGTCAGAAACAATTGTAATATCAACCCAATCATCTAATCAAAAGAACAAATTTTACTCCTGCATAGCTCATTTTACATCCCATTGTATGAGTAGGAAATCTTCCCTGGACTCTGATTTCTTTTCCCATAGCAGTAAACTTCTGGGTGTAAAAGGCAAATAAACAAACCATCAGGTGATTTTAAATTTGGGGTCATTGGCAAAATTGGAGACAGAGCTGAATCATACTTTGAAGTCCATCTTCCTCAGAAATATCATTTGACATAAAAAAGAAACTGAGACATACCGAGGTAATGACTCACTCGAATTGCTCTGATACCAAAGCCAGTATTTTTGTCAACTCCCTGGAATTTTGTGCAGTATGACACACAAACATTCATCTTAATTCAGTGGAAATGTTAACTTCAATCATCCAAAGAGTATGGAACCAAGGAAGGACATCCAGTTTCCAAATGCTATTGCATTTCTGAGCCCAATAAGCTGTTCCTGTATAGGACTGTGGAAGTCTTCTTTTCCAGTAAAATGAAAAATGAAGTCAGTCTCACCTTTGAGTTATGTCTGTCCTCCATGCTACATGCAAACTGATTAAATATATTTAAAGTCAATCTGATTTCCTTCAGTAACTAATATCATAACCATTAAAAAGACAGAGTTGACACTGAGCATTTCAAAATACTAGCTGAATAAGGACCCTGAGAGAGCATCTCGTTCAAATTCCTCCTTTTGCAAATGATTGAAGTCCATGTAGTCTAAAAGGTTCCACCAGTTTTCCACAACAAGTGGCAGAAATTGGGCTCGTGTCCAGATCTCTGTTTCCAGCCCAGGCCAGTGCTCCTTCTAGACGCATTCCATTGATTTCTGAGTAATTCTCTTATTTCTCATACAGAAGAAGCTTTCGATTCGTTCTGTGCCGCAAATCGATGTCATTCCTACTCTAATAATGACACACCATCTTCTGTCCTGTTAATTTCCAGAGCCCTGATGCACTTTACTCTCCTCTCACTAGGTTCCCCATGCCACATGCCGTGAGAGCTGTGTCCCTGGATTCAGGCAAATCCCACTGGAAGGAGAGCCCATCTGCTGCTTTAACTGTTCTCTGTGCCCAGAGGGGGAGATCTCCAACCACATGAGTAAGTGTCTACACGTAGTTTTCCTTCTACACTCATTGGACAGAATAAACTGGAATTTTTCACTAGGGTCACATAACAGCTCTGTTACTGCCTGGGCAACAGGATACACAGGAATATGCTAAGATAAGGAAAATTTCTGAGATAAGGACAAGTGATTTGAATGATGGTTAGGGCATGGTGTCCAATATCATTTTATTATTCACAATGAAACCTACAAAATAAAAAGGTAACTATCTCTACCCTATGTCTTTCTAGAACATGTTTGCATGGTCTTGTCACAATTTCAAGGTAAATAGATAGTGGGGTTGTGGAGGAGTATGTACTCTGCAAAATATGGCTGGGGGTGCCGAGTTGAGTTTATCGACATCTCAGGTGCAGTATTCACAAAAATAATTCAGACTCATGAAGGTTTAGAGGAAATCAATTGGGTACCCCCGGTCTATCCTGTATGTTCTGCCATCTCTATCTCTTGTCATTTTTTAAAGTAATATACTGATAACTCATCTCGAATGGAGTATATCACTAATTAAGTGCCTCCATATTCCCTCTAGAAACTCTGTCGCAGGAGACCTTGCCCTTCTTTTCAGAATCAGTGTAAAGTGGGTTATTTGGGTCATTTATTATGAACCCCACTAGTGTAACATCCTATTATATGTACAAAGTATGTAAGAGTCACACTTCAATAATAAGAAAAAACATTTAAAGCTTGAAACAATATGAAAAATAATTGAAAGAAAACATGTTAGAATCATTCTTTGCCTCGACTCATAAATGACCTCACAGTATTATATCTACAAAGGTGGTCACAGGATTATAGAATCAGAGAATTTTAGGGTTGGAAGTGTCCTCTACAGTGGGTGGAGAATAAACCACCTGGGGAAGTTTAGTGAATTGAAGGGGAATGATTTCTTAAGTAAGTGAGAAGCCTGAGGTAAGGAAACTGAGTAATTCTCTGGTAGAGCTAAAAAGCAATTCTAATTTCTTCTCTACATTTTAGCTGTCACAAGTAAGAAGACATTCTACCTTGCTGTTAGTATTAAGGGACATGAGAGGGTGGTAGTGACACAGGACAAAATGGAAGGAATAGAGCTGTCACCACAGATGCATGGATACAATAAGGGCTTTTGAGTGGAAGAGATACATATTCCTCATTTACATATGTGTAATTGGGTCCTGAATCAGATGCTTTTGAGGACATGGATGTGATCAAAAGGAGATTAGTTATTCTTGGAAAGAAGCCCTCTAGATCTGGCACCTAGTTTGCATTAGGCCTTGGCCAATCAATTTTTGTTGTGTTGAAACACCTCTCTACATCACCCAAATAATATGACAGTGATATGGTCGAGTTTCAGAAGCTTTGGAGGGAAGGACAGACGCCATAGCAGACATGTTCATCAGTGAGATAAGAAATATTCATTCAAAGATTACTATGTTACAGGCATTGTACTAAAAACTGGAGATGTAAAAAGGTAAATTCAGTACCTGTATTCAAGGAAGGCATATTATAAGAGGGACACAATGTTCAAATCTCTGGGAAATAGGTAATATATACAGAAGAGGTTAAGGTAAATTCAGAAAAGAAAGATAAAACATCTCGTTGGACTAAAAAAGTCTCCATGAAGAAGATAGGGATTGACTATTTTTTTGAAAAATTCTAGAGAATCTTAAAAAAATGTAAAAATAGAAAGAACACAAATAAAGTCAGGTCTAAATTATTGAAAAACCGTCAGGTGCTCATAGATAGGTGGAACTAATATAAGAAAAATGAAAATTTTATCTAAATTAGTTAGCTTATTCAGCGCCATATCAATTGAACAACCAAAAAAAATATAGCGATAGAAAAAATAATAACAAAATTCATCGGGAAGAACAAAAGGTCCAGAATACTCAGGGAATTAATGAAAAGAAATGCTAGGGAAGGTGACCTAGCCATAACAGACATTAAATGGTATTATAAAGCAGCAGTCATAAAACTACTTGGTGGTGTTGAAGAAAGAGAGTGATTGATCAGTGGAATAAATTAGATACACAAGATGCAGTCATCAATGCCTATAGTAATCTACTATGTGATAAACCCCAAAACTCCAGCTTCTGGGATAAGAACTAACTAATTGAAGAAAACTGCCAAAAACCTGGAAAATAACATGGCAGAAACTGGGCATAGATCAATATCTTACACTATATCCCAAAACAAAGTCAAAATGGGCATACAATTCAGATAAAAAGGCTGATACTATAAGCAAACTGGGACAGTAAGGAATAGTTTGCCTGTCAGAATTATGGAGAATGGAGGAATTTATGATCAAACAAGAGATAGAGAATATTATGAAATAGAAAATTTATCATTTTGATTACATTAAATTGAAAAGGTTTTTCACAAACAAAACCAATGAAAGCAAGATTACGTAAGGAAGCCGAAAAGTGGGAAAGAATTTTTTCACCCAGTGTTTTTGATAAAGACCTCATTTCTAAAATATATAGAGAACTGAGTCCAATTTATAAGAATAGAAGTCATTCCCCAAGTGATAAATGATAAAAGAATATGAAGAGTCTCAGATAAATAAATTGAAGCTATCTAGAGGCACAAGAAAAAATGCTCTAAATCAGTACTGATTAGAGAAATGCAAATCAAAGCAACTCTTAGATACCACATCACACCTGCCAGATTGGCTAATAGAGAAAAACAAAAAAATGACAAATGTTGGAGAAAATGGGAGAAATTTGGAGCACTAATGCATTGTTTGGGGTGTTGTGAACTGATTCAACCATTTTGTAGATCAATTTGAAACTATGCCCAAAGAGCTATGAAAATGTATATACCTTTGACCCTGTAATATCACTTCTAGGGATGTATTCCAAAGAGATCATAAAAATGGGAAAAGGGCCCACATGTACAACAATATTTATAGCAGCTCTTTTTGTGGTGGCAAAGATTTAGAAATTGAGGGGATGCCCATCAATTGGGGAATGACTGAACAAATTGTTTTATATGAATGTAATGGAATACTATTCTGCTATATTATTTGCTATCTCTCTCTTATTACTTTCTTGTCATTCGTCCCATTGCTTCTAATTCTTCTTCACAACATGCCTAATGTGAAAGCATGCTTAATATAAATGTATATGTAGAGTCTGTATCAGATTGCATGCTGTCTTGGGGGATAGAAGAGTGGGGCGGAGAAAATCTAAAATTCAAAAACTGATGGACATGAAAAAAGCTTGTGTAACTGTATGTTGAAAACTAAAAATAAACTAATTAATTTTAAAAGAGAGAGCATTCATTCATAAAATAAGGCATAGCCTCCTGTATAGAATACTGAGGGAAATGAATGAACAAGAAAATATTTCTATTGAATTTATTCCTTATATAAGAATTTTGTATATGTCCTCAGTGTCAAACTGTGAATTTGTGGCTTTCTACATCAACATATATACTACAGTGATAGGTTTCTTTTTGAGTTTAATACCACTGGATACATAATGCATATATAATCACATGCATGTATGCATAAATACACACATGCTAGAGCTCTAAAGATCTATCCTTATGAACACTGTAGAGTTTTTTTTTTCCTGTGCTCTTTGGACAGCCTAGAATCTCGTTTCCTTCTGGCATCTGTTTTGTCCTTTTCTCCAAATGCATACTCAATGGGCTTAGTCATTATGGAGGTGATGGAAGCATACCAGAAAAAAATGTTCTTTAACAATTAACAATGTTCCCTGGGGCCCAAGAAGAAGAAGTATTCTTTGACCAAGGCTAAGGCTGAGCACTGTGCTCTTGCCCAACCAATCCATCACTTCTCTGATGTTTGTCTCAAATAGCATCTTCTCCCTACAATACCAAGAACTAGTATTTATTATGCAAACTACCTTCCCAGAATTGTACAGGCTTTTGATAATGAGGTCAAGCCCCTTAACTATCTCGATCCGATTATCTGTCACAAATAGGGATGTGTCCACTCACTGATTATGCCTAATGAACCATTGAGGTGTGTCATCATTGCATGAAGGAAGCAGGGCATAGCACATTATCACTTTATTTAGTAAGGGTGGATGAATTGACTATTTACTCCTTTGACCATGCCACTTACCTACAAAATATAGAAGTTTATAAATTTGCTGAATATTACCATAAGGACTAATTTTAAAAAAGAAAAGTTGTACCACTAGCTTTATTTGATTGTGCAATGTAAAGTAAATCCCTTATGGGGGGCTATTGCTTCATTTTTCATGTTTGCAACTCAAGCACCTAGCCCACAGTAGGCAATTAATTGTTTGTTGGTTTGTTGCTTAATATCTAGCAAACTTCTCAGACCATATCAATCTAGAGTTGTTGCTACAATATAATGGATTTAGAGAAGATGAATGGAGCAGTATGAAAGGACTCCAATTTCTGTGTTTATTCTGTTGAAATTAGTCTCATGGGAAAAGTTTACATTAGGTTAGAAAAACTGAATACTGAAAAATATCAACTTTAAAAACAATTATCATAGAGTGAACCTGGATTGGTCATTGGGCAATGACCATCTTCCAGCATACAAAGAAATATTATGCCCTGTAATGCTTAAAAAAAATACTGCCGAAGGGGCAGCCAGGTGGCTCAAGGAGTAAGAGCACCGGCCCCAGTGTCAGGATGACCTGGGGATCAAATCCGGGCTCAGACACTTAGCACCACACCCAGAAATAACTGGCTATGTAACCTTGAGCAAGTTACTTAACCGCAATTGATTCTCAGAAAAAAAAAAGGAAAAAAAAATACTGCCTGAACAATTGTACATAGTTTATGGAGATGGGGATGGGGACAATTTGTTTAATCTACCATCCTAACAGCTTGTTTGTCCCTTGTAGATATGAAGCATTGTGTGAAGTGCCCAGAAGAAGGGTATCCCAACAAGGAAAGAAATCAATGCCTCCCCAAAGTTGTGACCTTCCTAGATTTTTCAGAACCTTTGGGGATAGCTCTAATCTGTGTGGCTCTTTCTTTCTCTCTAATGACATCGCTGGTTCTCTGGGTATTTGTGAAGTTTCAAGACACCCCCATAGTGAAAGCCAACAACCGATCTCTCAGCTACACTCTCCTCATCTCCCTCAACTCCTGTTTCCTCTGCACCTTGCTCTTCATTGGCCGTCCAACATCAATCACCTGCCTCCTCAGACAAACGACATTTGGGATTGTGTTCACTGTAGCCGTATCTTCCATTTTGGCCAAAACTACCATGGTAGTCTTGGCTTTCAGGCTCACAACACCACGGAGTAGAGGTAGAATGTGGGTACAATCCAGAGTGGCCAACTCTGTCGTCATCATCTGCTCTGGGAGTCAAGTGATTCTCTGTGGCATCTGGCTGGGAACTTCTCCCCCCTTCCAAGACATGGACCCACACTCTGAACCAGGTCACATCATCATTCAATGCAATGAGGGCTCTGACATTGCCTTCTACTCTGTCCTGGGCTACATGGGCTTCCTGTCATTGTGCAGCTTCACGGTGGCTTTCCTGGCCAGGAACCTTCCTGATACCTTCAATGAAGCCAAGTTCATCTCATTCAGCATGCTGGTGTTCTGCAGTGTCTGGGTCTCCTTCCTCCCCACATACCAGAGCACCAAGGGTAAGGCCATGGTTACTGTGGAAATCTTCTCCATCCTGGCCTCTGGTGCTGGGTTACTGGGCTGCATCTTTATTCCCAAGTGTTACATCATTCTGCTGAGGCCAGACAGAAACACTCAGCAAAGTATCAAGAATAAGGTAGACAACAGTGGAAGGAATCATTCTGCTTCATTGCCTGGTAATTTTTACAGGAATCACAATAAATTTTAAGAATAAGAATGCCAATATGGCAAGGCCCTGGGATCTTCCACCTCTTGCCTCCTATCTAGGACTGTAGAATTCCATGCCATACTTTCTCTGGGATGAGCCTCCTGACCTTTCTCAAAATGTGGAAACACAGCTTACCATAAAGTGGGGATTAAGAAATGACAATGACATTTCTAATTATCTGTCTCCTTTCGCAAACATCTTGCCATTTACTGATGTGCCTTCTTGACTAATAAAAAAATGTTAATCACTGAATGGATGTTTCCTCAGTCAAAATGAGACACTTAAAAGACCTTAGCTTCAAATCCTACTGCATGCAGGGCCATCTCCAGTCATCTGAATCTGTATCTAGCCACTAGATGAAGATATCTCTGGAGGAAAAAGGGAGGCTGGAGATTTTGCACCCTCTTCCCTCGCTTACGCCCAGTCCACTTGCATGACACGGCATCATATCCCCATCATATTCCTTTAAAAGAACAAAGGACAAACAGCAAGTCCTGACATTCAAGAGAGCTCCATTCACTGAAAATCCTTTACTGGAACATAATCATTTTTTGTACCAGCAATTTGAATATTTAGTTGAAAGAGTAGGGTGGATATGGGTCCTGTAGCCAGCATTGACACTGTCCCTGGTTCTGTGCAGGCAGTGGGTGCACGAGGGCCCTGGTGATCGACAGTGGTGGGCCACCCAGCTGGCTGTGTCTGTAGCTGCTCTGAACCCTGTTAACTCTCATGTGTGACAGCTCAGCTGTGTGGGGCCCAGATATCCCAACACTTCAACCCTTTCCCCTAAACGACACAGCCTCCCAGTGGGCTCAAGGCCTAGGGTCTAAGGGGTGATTATGAAATCTTAGGATCTGGCACAGATTTCCTCTAGACTCTTCACCTTCTCCCAAAAATTATCACATGGTTTCAGGGAATGATAAAAGGGACCTAGGAAAGCTCAGGCCCAGCTTTGTCATCTTGGGGGAACAGATCTGTTGGGTTCCTCTGCACCATAGCCTGGTCTCTTGTCTGTGCCCTACTGCACATGCCCTTCTCCTATCACGACTACATAAAGAACTCTTTTGTTTTGCTTTCTCATCCCTGCCCTTGACTCTTCTGCGGATCTCAAAGCACTTTCTAGATTGCTTTTTTGGTTCAGGGTCATTAATGGGTTTTTACTGTTTCAGGTTCCCACTCTCAGACTGGGCTGCCTCAGCTTCCCTGTGAATAGCAGTAGAGTGGTCTTTTGGGTAGTTGAAAAAGGCTTTCTTTGGGCTCAAAGCTCAATGTAGATAACTGCAGCAGAGAATTTAAAAGACAATTGCTCCTTGGAAGGAAAGCTGTGACAAAGCTGAACAGCATACTAAAATACAGGAATCACATTTTGCCAACAAAGATCCCTATTTCCAAAGCTATGGTTTTTCCAATAGCAACATATGGCTGCAGATGTTGGACTATAAGGAAAGCTGAGGATACCAAAATCAACACTTTTGAATTGGGATGCTGGACAAGACTTTTGAGATCCTTTGTATGTCAAAGATCAAATCAGTCCGAAGCTGAAGCTTAAATACCTTGGTCACATAATGAGAAGACAGGATTCATTGGAAAAGACCCTGATGCTGGGAAATATCAAAGGCAGAAACCAAGGGAATGGAAGAGGATGAGATGGATAGATAGTGTCATGGAAGGAACAGACAGGAATTTGGATAGGCTGTGGAAGATGCTGGAGTGTGGAAGGTCCTGGTGTGCCATTGTGCATGGGTTCATGAAGAGTGTGGCACTACTGAACGGTAAAACTTTCAAAAAGTAGCTGCTTGGCCCCCTGCTTTAGGGCTGTTCCCATTAAAATCCATCCTCCTCTGTGCATGTGTCTGTGTGTCTGTGTCAATATCTGTGTCTGTGTCTATCTGTGTCTGTGTTTCATTGAATCTGGCAGAACTCTGATGATGGTGCAGTGACCTGAGCCTTTCCCTACAACTCCAACATTCTGGGAGGACAGGCCTTCTTCAGCTGGACCACTTGGCTGACATGTTCCATATCCACTCCACTGGACATTTCCCTCCAAGCTTTCAAGGTCCCCTGAGTCATAGAACCTCTGTCCAAGACCCTCTTTATTCAGAGAGATTTGCTTTCTCTAGAAATCAGCAATGGCTTTACCCTGACTTTTGCTGTGAGTTTTAAACAGTGAATTTCCCTGCCACCAATACAAGACGAGAAATGATTGAGGTTCAAAGAGCAGCCATTTTTGGAGATGGAATATTCTTTTCTGTAGATATAATAGTAATGTAATGGAAAATGTCAGATTTGGAATCAGGAAGACTTGAGTTCAAATCTTTTCTCAGATATCTACTGACAGTGTGATCCTATACAATGCACTAAACCTCTTCCTTGCCTGTTTGCTCCTCAGTAAGATGCTGATAACAATGCACCTACTTCACAGGTTTGTTGTGAGAATAAAATTAGATAACATATCTAGAGGGCTTTATATACTTTAAAGCACTACTTAAATGCTGGTGGACAGAACTTCTTTCAAACAAGAAGGCTTTAGGCAAGCCATTTTACTTTAAATGTCTCTTTATTTTTCAGGTTTGTTCTTGTTATAAATTCCATGAACACAGAATTTGGGGGAAAATGCGCATTTCCAGACCCTGTCAGTATGGCAAGATATCAGGTAATCGGGTCAGTAAAACTGGGAAGTGTAAATGGTGATTCTCTTTAGGCACCAGTTGGACTCTTTTTTGGCCTCAGTTTTGTTCACTGCTTCTCTCAGGTTCTATGACCCCAACTCTGAGGACAACCCAAAATAAGGAAGGATAAGAGGAATCCTGGATCAGAAGTCACTGCCTCTCAAAATCATGTGTCCTATAGACTCTCAGCTCAACTTCCCTCTCAGAAACTTTCTTTCATCTTGTCTATTCACATCAAACTCTACCTGATGCAAACATCTACCAGGTACAGGATAACTGCAGCCCCCTGGGTCATGCAGGGACACACAACCTCCCCCAGGAGGGATCCTGTCCAGTGGTCTCTGCTAATAACAGGGACAGATTCCAAAACATGTTTTTCCACGTATGTTTTTGCCTTGGATGCAGAGACACAGCTGGGCATGCCTAGAGCAGAAATGGTCCCCAGAGCTCCTCCTGGATCTACACGTCCCTACGGACACAATTGCCAGTTACTAAACATATAGTCACTAAGAGACAGAATGGAGTGCAGGGGCCAGAGAAATCTTATAACCACCCACTTGGTCTTACTTCACTGTCCTTGTCCTTGACATGGGCACAACGAATGTCCCTCTGTATTTCCTCTGGTGTGGAGAAAGGACTCAACTTGGTCATCTTCCCTAGAACAAAACATTGCAACTCCAGGAGTTTTCTCAGCAGAACAAACCTCAAATGTTTGATCGAATTCTGGAAGTTTGTTGGCTCCTGCGAGGCTTCAGGCTTTATCTAATGTTCATGGATATGTCTCTTCTTGTTCAGAGAAAGATTTCTCTGTTGTTTTCTGTCCTGCTCCTGTCACTGCTTCCAGTCTCTGAGAACCGGCCAGAGGAACCAACCTGCTTCCCCCAAATCAGCCCCAGCCTTTTCAGAAATGGGGATCTCATGATTGGGACTTTCCTCCCCATGTATTCTGTAGAAGTGAGAAGTGACATAGGAGCTGGACTCTTTAGAAGTAAACCTGACAAGGACTGTCGGAATTATAAGTAAGTACCTGCCTGCCTGTGCCTCTGAGCAGACCAATGATTGCAGCGTTCTCTGTGGAAAAGGCAGGAAGGAAGGCGAGCCCTTATTTGCTTGTCTGAGGGACTCTTCTCTGACTTGTCATGTTCATGGTCAATTTCCATCCATCTGATCTTCTTTCAGAGCTAAAGAGTGAAAGGATTCCCGCTTTTTCCCTCTCTCTGTCTCTCTCTCTCTCTCTCTCTCTGTCTCTCTCTCCGTCTCTCTGTCTCTCTCTCTGTCTCTCTCTCTCTGTCTCTCTCTCTCTGTCTCTCTCTCTCTCTCTCTGTCTCTATCTCTCTATATCCATGTCTCTATCTCTCTCTGTCTCTGTCTCTCACTGTCTCTCTATTTGTCTATCTGTCTCTCTCTGTCGCTTTTTTCTTCCTGTCTCTATGCCTATGTTTGCATTTGCATCTTTGTCTTTGTCTCTCCGTTCACTGATCTTGAGGCAATGGAGAGATCTGGAGCTTTGTCTCAGCTCTCTCTTTTTGTGAACAACCACAGAAACACAAGAATTGAGTATCTAGCAATGCAATCTCAAATATAAACAACAAAACTCTTTACTATAGAAATTAGATTTAGTCTTAAAACACACACACACACACAAACACATATTCCTCTCAGTGATATTCCTGCCCTATTTCACTGGAATGCTACTGGTAAGCCACAGGCCTCACAAGGGGTTTGAAGCTATCATTTGGGGAGAGGACGGATGGGACATGGACGGTGGAGATTTTGGCCCCTTCAGTATGTTGCTCTGTTTTGGCATCTCCATCGTTTTTATGTTCTTTCTGCAGTTTGAAGTCTCTTTGCTTTACTGTTCCTTCCTCCATATGTTTTCTTTCCATTGCTCTAAAATAATGAAATGTTTTCATATTTCTTTATGTTTCATGAATACATTAAGATATTCCCAATATTTCCTATTCCATTATTGTTCACCACCTAAGCCTAATGGAGAATATTTGGCAAGACATAGATAAAGACGTTACCACCTTCCGTGTAGTATTGGATGTAAGGCCATTGTGAACCAAATTTCCTTTTTTGCTTCTTGCAAACTTTGACGGACATTTCCTTGAGAAAACTGTCTGATCTGCTGGACAGGGAAATTGGTTCCTTTCTCCTAGATTCAAATTATAGCAAGACTGAACGAAAAAAGAATGAACACAGGGTTTCAAATGCTCAGAAAACTGGCAGTTAATAGAGGGAAGGTCAGTATGAATGTTGATGATAGAGGGAATCAGAAGGCCTTAAATTTCACTTCTGTTTGCTTTTCTTCTCCCAAAATATGGCTCTGAATTGCCTTAAAGATAAGAGTTGCTGGAGAAATGTTTCTGGGTTGTAAATATTTTGGAAAATGTCGCTATTAATATGAGATCTCTTGACCATTACTTTAGGACTTCTTGATTAAAATTTCTTAATAGTAATTTCCTATTTTGCTTTTTCTCAGTCCCTTCCATGGAAGGTGAAAGGTGATAGGAAAGGATGAGAGGTCTGAATGATCACTCCTGATCCAGACCCGAAGACACTTAGACAACACCTGCTAGCACATTCCATGGGTAGACAATTAGAGTGCTTCTTATCTCTTAAACATGTTTCTGTACACTTGTCCATTGATTTCTCTCTCCTGGAGACCTTCATCTCCATCCATAAAAATCCCCACCCTTCCAGGGCTATGATTTACTTCATGAAGTATTCTTCTATCTGCTTAGCATTCCCAAAATTCTCTGTACCAGTCACAAGCCAAATATTCATCACCGCCTTTTATGACAGATTTGTGGGCCAATCACAATACCCTTGACTCTATCCTAGACTTTCTAAGGACATGAGATATTTGGATAAGTTATGGGTACATACTCTTGTTAGGAATTGTCCTAACACAGAATCAGGAACATTCAGTATATCAAGCAGGAAAAATAGCAGCATCCCTTATGTCCTACGTATATTGCTGGGGGAAAGACATTCAAACTAGATGCCTAGACACAGCCCTGATATCAAGGAAAAGGAGGAGGCCAGTGACACTGAGGAACCAGCTCCCAATTCATACCCCTTTCCTGATTTTCTTCAAGGTAGAATACTTGGGAAAGAGGTGCAGGTGCGGAATTGTTAGTTGCAGATGATTCTAAGGAGAGAAATCTACAAGGACTGACATTTCTAGAAGGCACAGCAGCATTGGACAGAACTGAAAGGAAGCAGAAATATAGAAACTATAGGAAGAATAATTTTTGATGGGAAGGGAAGATGGACACACAATACTTCTGGTGTCCTGAATTCTCTTAGATGTTTGAGTGGTGTAAAGAACGGAAGAATAATGGAGAGTTTTTAACAGGCACAAGCAAGATCAGTCTCTGGGAGCAGGAACTATGGGAACTGATACTTGGGCTGTGCAACAAGATTCATGACAGGTGCTCACCAAGTTTTGATGAGGGCAGAGGGTAAATATGAGTGAGTCTATATTCAAATACAGAATCCAGAAAATAAAATATCTTTTGGCAATCAATTCTGGTCTTACTCTTACAGAATGCCTGAGTATTTTGCTTTTTTTTTTTTTAATTCCGAGGACCTCTTGATTTATCTCCTAGGGAAGGCTACTAAAGTTCTTCCAGGAAATGTTATAATGGGAGTTCCTTTTGAGAATAAAATTTATTAGATTTTCAAAATCTTAAACACTGTGGTGCTGAAAT
>NW_027187160.1:0-39342 GCF_028583685.1 Petaurus breviceps papuanus
GGGTGGCTGACCCTGAGACAGTAGATAGAAAAGGGGATTGGGAAATTGGACGTGAAGGAGGCAAGAAAGCAATAGTTCTTGAATTATTTGTGGCAGTGCCTTGTTGAGAGAAACAAAATATAAGAATCATAAGGAATAAAGGAAGGATTTAGGACTTTTTCTAGTGACTAATGTGACCAAATGTCCACTGTATCCTAACTAGCTGGGGCAAAGGAATTGAGGAAGTGAGATCGTGGAGGTTAATTTACTTTTGGTTACACTAAAATCTAATCTGGAGACTTTAGGATTGTGGGATTTATAGCTGGAAAGGCAGTCATCTAGGCCAACCACCTCATTTTGTAGGTGAGGAATCTTGAGACCTAGACAGCTTAGGACTTGTTCAAGGTCATACAGATCATAAGTAGAAAAGGTGAGATTTGGAAAGCCCCACTTTCAACAGAAAGTGTCTATAGTGCTCTTTGATTCCCATATCCTTTTTCCCTAAGAACTCTCTATTAAGGCTACTGACAGTTAAGGAGCGGGAACGAGCTCGAACAGCCTTCCTAGCCCAAGGTATCGGGGGTTATATCAGTGAGACTGAATGCCGTCGTGCCCAACACACCTGGTTCCGAAAACGACCCTTGGAGGCACCATCTTGCAATGTTAGGTATGTTTTATCTTCATCCTTACTTTTCTTCTCAAAATTCATACTAACCGCCCCCAAATTTCTTCTGATATCCCAGTAATTGCCTAATCACTCCTTATCATTTGTAACCAATCCAGGAAAGCACCTCAACCCTTTTACTACTCTCTGCTGCCATCCCACTACCCCCTTTATATAGGGAATCCTTCTGTGTGTCATACCTTCCAATATACACAGAATAGAGTCCAGGGTAGTTATTGCCAAGAGCTAACAGAAGTCAGATGATAATATGCATTAACTCACAGGGGCTCTGGGATAGGACCAAACCTCTTGATCTTGTCCATTCCCAACCACATGTCCCTGTGCCACACAGTATCAGCCATGTGGGACCCATGTCAGAAAGCAGCCCGGCCAGCAACAGCAGTGCCAAGAGCCCAGAGAAGCCTTTGCAGACAGCTGAACAAGAGGAGCCCAGGTAAGATATCCCCAAAGGGTTCACCCCAAGAGCCATCATTTCCACACTCCACAGAGTGCCATTATTTCCATTGATTGGCCTTAGTCCGTGATGATATAGGCCCACTTCACTGGCCAAGAAGAAAATCTGCTCCCCAGGAATTGAGGTCTTGACAGCCTCACGAGGTCTTATGGGTTATTGTCAAAATCAGAGCATGCTGTGTACCAAGCTCTGTACTGAGTGCTAGGGCTACAAAAAGAGGCAAAAGACAACCCCTGCTTTTGTGGGAGAGACAGCATGCAAACAAATGTATACAAAGCAAGCTCTGTAAAGAATTAATAGGAAATAACAGAGGAAAGGCACTAGAATTAAGAGGGCTTGGGGACGGCTTCCGGTAAAAGATGGGATTTTAGTGTGACTTAAAGGAAGCCAGAGAAGTTAGGAGGAAGACAAGATAAGGAAGAACCTTCCAGGCATGGGGAACAGCAAAGAAAATGCTTAGAGCAAAGAAATGATCTGTTTCATGAACTAGCGAGGAGTCTAATGTTGCTGGATCAAAATCCTTAGGTGGGGAAGAGTGGCGTATAAGGTATATGAAGACTGGAAAGGTAAGGAGAGCTAGGTTTTGAAAGGTTTTGAATGCCAGAGAGTGTTCTATATTTGCTACTGGAGGCAATAGGGAGCCACTGGAGTTTATTGAGAGACATGGTGGGGGAAGTGGATATGATCAGACTTCTTGAGCTTTAGAAAAATCACTTAGTTGCTGAGTGGAGACTGCATTAGAGTGGGGAGAGACTTATGGCAAGCACACCCACCAGCAGGTTATTGCAGGCATGAAGTGATGAAGGCCTGCACTAGAGTGGTGGCAGTGTCAGAAGGGGCCATATTGAAGAGATGTTACAAAGGTGAAATCCACAGGCCTTGGAAACATGTTGGACATGGAGGATGAGAAAGAGTGAGGAGCCCAGGATGACTCTTAGGTTGACAGACTGGAAGAATGGTGCTTCCGTCTACAGTAATAAGGAAAGTTAGAAAGGTGGGTGTGGAGAAAAGATAATGATTTCCATTTTGGATTTGTTGAGTTTAAGATCTCTACCAGACACAGTTTGAGTTGTCTGAAAAGCAGCTGGATATAGGAGACTGGAAGTAAGCCGAGAATTTGGGTAGAATAGGTAGATTTGAGAGTCATCAGCATAGATGGTAACTAAATCCATGAGAGCTGATGAGTTCACAAAATGAAGTAATATAGAGGAGAAGAAAAGAGGGGACAGACCCTGAGGAACACCTCTGGTTATAAGAGCATGATTAGAAGAGAATCCAGCAAAGGAGGCAAAGAAGGAACAGTCATTTAGATAGGAGGAAGACCAAGAGAGAATGGTGTCCCAAAAACCTAAAGAAAAAAGTATCCAAGGGCGGATAGGTGGCACAGTGAATAGAGCGCTGGCCCAGGAGTCAGGAGAACCTGAGTTCAAACCTGGCCTCAGACACTTTTTTTTTTTGCCTTTTGGAGGACAATTGGGGTTAAGTAACTTGCCCAAGGTTACACGGAAATTTTTGTGTGTGTGTTGGGGGGGGGGGGGGTGTTAAGTGTCTGAGGCCAGAACCGAACTTGGGTCCTCCTGACTCTGGGGCCAGTGCTTTACTCACTGTGCCACCTAGCCACCCTCATCGGCTTCAGACACTTAACACAAAAATTAGCTGTGTGACCTTGGGCAAGTCACTTAACCCCATTTGCCCTGCCTTCCCCCTCCAAAAAAAAACAAGAAAAAGGTATCCAGAAGGAGAGGGTGATCAAATGTCTCAAAGGCTACAGAGATGTCAAGGTCATTCATTGATAATTGGAAAAAAAAAGATGTTTTGATGGAATGATAAGATCAAAAGTGAAATTCAAAGAGGTTAAGAATGGAGTGAGAAGAGACGGAGTTGGAGGCACCGATTGTAGGCAGCCTTTTCAAGGAGTTTAGCAACAAAGGGCAGAAGAGAAATAGGGTGATAGCAGGGATGGAAGGATCAAGTGAGGGTTTTTTTTTTCAGGATGGGGGAAAATACTGGTATGCTTGTAGGCAGCAGCGAATAAACCAGTAAATAGATTGAACTACAGAGGGGGAAATCTTCTGGAGATAATAGATTGAATGGGATATCTTAAACAAGTGGAGAGGTTAACCTTTGTACGGAGTAAGGCCGCCTCACAATGTGAGATGGGGTAAAGAAGAGGAGAGTGGCAGAAGGCACCAGAAGAGTAGAAAACAAAGAAGAGGGAGTTCGTGGTGAATGGCCTCAATTTTTTCTGTAAAGTATGAGGTAAGGTTCACAGTCTTGAGGGTAGGGAGAGAAGGAGCCATTGGAGGTTTGTAGAGGGCTAAAAAGGTTTGAGAGAGCCACTAAGAGAGAGCAAGATTCCTAGCCATAATGAGGGCCCAGTTGAGGTTGTGTGGAATAAATCTGTAGTGGACCAGTAAAAATGGTCGTGTGATTTTCTCCATCTTTATTCAACAGCACATGTGTAGGAGCAAAAGGCAGCCAATGTTAGCTCCTCACCCAGCTATAACTACTTCATACATGTTCATCTAAGCTCACACCCCAGCCTATTAATTGTCTCATCCTATTTCAGTGTCATGAGACATGCTTCACCTTCTGCTTTTTCACTCCCACTGTAGGTCTGTGGATTGGCCCACCTTCCTGAAGGAGAATGTCATCTACATCCTTGCTGCCCGCCCCAATAGTGCTGCCATTCACCTGAAACCCCTAGGGTAGAGTCTCTAAAAGTAGGGGTAGCCCTAGCTGGGGCAATGTGGGGTCACCTCCTCCCTCAACCCCTGACACTGAAACAGACTGGGAGGGGGGAGACCTCCAGCATCTTTGTTCCTAAGCTTTGCCACAGGGGATCTAGATAACTTCTCCTTTCATAGGAAGGGTAGCAAGTACATTGCCTAAGGGAGAGGTTCTAGGAGAAAAGGCAATATTCATTATACCCCTAACAGCTCTGTCTGTTACTGGAAAAAAATTTTTTCCTCCCCCACTGTTCCTTCCTCATCCCAACCAGTGTCACTGATGGGATAACTCAAGATTCTTTATCCCTCTAAACTTGCTAGAAGTTTGATTTCCAATTGGTTGAGAAAGGACCAAACTTCATAGATATCCTAGGTCATTATAGCTGAAAGAGACCTTAGTCCAACTAGTCCAACTTTCTCATTTTATAAATGGTGAAAATGAGGTCCAGAGAAGTTTTGACTTGCCTAAGGTCACACAGTGAGCAAATGGTAGGACCAGAAGTAAAAGCCAGATCTCCTGACACTACAAAAACTCCCTAGATTTGTCTTGGGAGGCGGGGAGGGGGGTTGTCTATTCCTGCTTTTAGCCAGACTTTTGATTTCTGATTGATGATAAAGGACCAGAGATGCCCACATTCTTGGTTCTTTTAAATTCTTATTTCTAATTTGCTGAGGTAAAAACAGCCTACCACACTTACCCTTTACTAACCTGTACAATACTGAGTAGAGACAGGAAAACAATATTCTCCCCAGAATTCCAGTAACTTTGGCTGAAATAAATCTCATCCAAAGTCAGTAGAATTCTGATTAGCTTTGCAAATGAAACTCGTAACCTTAGATGAGGCTGTGCCTAATAAGATGTTGTATTAGAAATGAACAAAGTGGATTATGGTTCTGGCTTCCTAGAACCAAAGACCTGATTTGGTGGGCAGGATAGTAGACCAGCCCCAGTTGAAATTAGAGGACCTTACTAGGTATTATTCAAATTCTGCTATCTCCACTTCAACCAGTTCCTGTAGACAAAGTAATATCTCATCATTATGGAGAATAAAGAAATCTTCCTTGGCATCTCTAGGAAGGGAAAAGGGATTCTTCTAGAATTAGTACTGCAGGTGATCTTCCATACCACTTCTAGAATGTGAGACATACTGGGAGCGAAGAGGTTTTAGAATTCAGAAGAGGACTTGGGGCTACCCTGTCTTCTGAGGAACAAAGCTTTTCTTAGGGTTTGGGGGCTAATGAAGTAGGCAATGAAGGTAGCCCCACCTCTCACCTTCACCAAGACAAAAGTCCTATTATTGCTCTTTCCACATATTCCCATTAAGCTAGTATCACCATTTTGTGATTTCTTTACCCCTTCACTTCTGCTCTGGATGTTGTATTTTATCACTATAGAACTGGGGTCAGCATGAGGGACTGTGTAGTATGGATTGCCTGAATGTTTATCCCCCCCAGGTCCAGTGATATAGAGGAAGGTACCTGGTATACATGTCTAGTATTCCTTTGACTTCAAGATCTGGCCTGGCTCAGAAGAGCTCCTATAGTCTTTAGTGAACTAAAGTACAAATAAGAGCCTTAGACTGCCACTGAAGACACTATGGCCCATCCTCATGTACCAGCATTGTGAATGCTGGTCTTTAGGGAGAGCAGAAATGAAAGGAACCCCTCTTCATCTTCCCAAATTGCTTTCTATAGCTGTTAAATAAGGTAAAACCAACTCTTATCCAATGCCTTAGTTTCTCTGCCTATAAAATTTGGAGAGGAATGAGCTTTGTCATATGAAAGCCAAATTTTCCCTAGGAGAAGTTCCTTGGCAACCTCTGTATTCGTCAAATGGAGTGTTTTTGATGGACTTTGAAATCCTCGGCATTATTGACAATGAGCTGAGCTCAGAATTGAACAGGAGGATGAGAATGGGCTGGATTGCCTTTGTGAAATTGCACAGTGCTTTTAATGACTCCAAATTTCTCATTAAAACAAAGGCTCACGTTTTTTAACATTCTTCTTCCAATGGTGTCTGTTGTATGGCTTCAAGAAATGGGATACCTCTGTCTCTGAAGAATTAAAATGACCTAAAAGGCAGTAGAGTGACACGGGGTGGGCATGAGTAGAGTGCAACATGTAAGCAACCAAGAAAAAGTGTAATAAAGGATATCAGATGTATGATTAGAAAAGAAGACGTCATGGCCACTACAAAGACAAGAATTCAGTTGGCATCCATACAGCATCAAGAGAACCAGGGGTCCTCCAGCACACTGGGAGGATTTATGGGAAAGTATGGACAAGGAGCGTGAGATGAGAGGGCATGAATGGGCTTCTACCTGCATTATTGGAGGGAGTATCCATATTGATAAGATCATAGATCCAGCAAAATACTGAGATTCTCAAAGGCATGTCACAGTACATGCAATGAAGTCATGGAAATTTGTGGTCCACAAAACTAAGGAATCAACTTGGAGAAATAATGAAAGTTGTTTGAATAATTAAACCTGAATTGAAGAGACAAATCCAAGATCAGAAGGGACCCACTTTTATAGTTCTTAGAATTTCACGAGCTATAGCTACTTGCAGAGGTTCCCTGCTGTGCTCAAAATATTGACTGATGTTAAAGGTCATGGTCTTTCCCACCAAAAAAGGAGAAAGGAAGCTTTTTCTCATTCATGATGGCATAAAGGATTTGCATTCCGTCATAAACTCTTGTCCCAAGAAACACTTGTACTCTTTCTCACTGCATGTCAAGTCAGAGGCCTAGGGGACCCCTAAAGAATGGTCCTCTCCAAGGTCTGACTTCCCACAAGGTAATTCCAGGAGATACACACTTTATGCTCCAAGAAATTAAGGGATCTCCTCATCTTCTGCACTCAAGGAACTTAATGGCCTTCATTAACTACCAGGACTCTGAATCTAGCCCTTGTTCACTTATCCTGCTTAGATGAAAATTGATGCCAAAAAGCTTGCTCCCTGGCCACAGCCCTATGTCTTCAGTATGTGAGAAAAGCTCTGTGGGACAGATCTTGCAAGATAAGCACGTCGTAGGGCCATCCAAGCAGAACTAGTTATTTGGTGTGCTTGCCTCGTGCTCCTTTCACTTGGTGCTCTGGTGAGGCTTAGGTGAGTTCCGCTTCCCCTTCTCAAGGAAAGTAAGGGAAAGCATTAACCTTTTCACTCTAAGTAGGGGGGTTGAGGCACAGAAGAATATCATAGAAGTGGAGTCTTATTTGGGAACCAGATTCCCACATATTGGAAGGAAACTTGAAATGTCCATCCTTCTTGCCTCTAGGCAGGGCTAGACAGATAGCTCTCCCATTTTTCATAAACACATGTCATTAGCCAGTGAGAGAGATTCTAAAATAATTACCTTAGTAATCCAATGTTCAAAATCTTTGGTCATAAATTCTGCCTCCTATGTCCTTTCTAATGAAATTTGTTTGTTCCTGGTGTCTTACTGGGGAGTTGTGTAATAAACGACAGCTTAAACTTTTTCTTCTGTAAATATTCTTGGAATATTTGAACACTCCAATATATTCTTAACAAAATAGTCCCCCTTTAACTTTTCCTCCTAGGTCATCCTAAGACCTTTCAATTATATTAGTCTAAATTCTCTCAAGCCACAACATAGATGTCCTACCCTAGTAAAGGGCCTCACTTTCTTCTCATTGACTTCAGCAATAAGATCCTAATGACTCTCCCCACCTTTTTCTTTCTCCTGAGGGGAGGCATTGACTGTACATCAAACATCTTTGGAGAAGACTACTTACCCCAAAACTGCTTGTCACCCATTAGGCTGCCTCCTTAAAACCAGATGAAAATTATGCAGCCCTCATTACCAGTTGGATGGAAAAGGAAAGGCTGACATAGAAGAATGCCTGCCACAAAGAAGCAGCTGCTACCCCCCCAAAGTGAGGTTGCTCTTTGGGGCCATTCCTCTTTACCCTGTGGCCTTTTTGCTGTCCTGTTTTCCTTTAACATTGAGGAACAGGTTCCAGATGATTATCTAGACACACTTAAGGCAAATCATGGGTTCTTGAGCAATATAAGTAATTGATATTCAAGGAGAAGAGGCCTCATCTCTCTGGATGATGGACACCAAAATCACTCTCAAAGGTTCATCTTTATTTTGATTCCAGTTCCACACAAAAGTATTTTGCCAGTGGAAATGATGAGTACATACACAAACACAAAAATAACACTGCCTTCTCCTCCCCGCCTAATGTCACTGCAACCGAAGGTGGTGATTTCTGTTCCGGATCCACTAGCCTTGCTAAGCTTCTCCTGACAGCCAGGCTTCAAGGGCATCTGAATGGAATGGCAAAAGGCCTAGAACCTTTTATGATTTGTAGGAGTGACCACTATGAAACCCCACTCACCCCCAAGCCCTTGCTTTTTTATAACTGGAAGCACAGCACAGTCTGTACTGCCTACTGGAATGTACCACCTTAGAAAAGGAGGAGGTCTTGGGAAACCCCTGGAATCTCCAGGCAGTTAAATTCAGACCTACTGTGATCATCCCAGCACCAATGCAAACGAACTGGGATGTCAGAACCTTAGGTGGCAGGAAGGGATGAAAGCTGAATAGGAATTGACTAAGAAAGCAGCAGGCACTAGGAGTCTTCTAAATCCTCAGGACAGAAGCACCACAGCAGGTGGCACGGGAATGGTGATGCTTAGTGAGGGCCTGTGACTCTGCAAAACCGAAGTGTGCTCTTCAGCTGGTGGCTTGTAGTGTGAAGTAGGCAGACACTGCAGTGAGAGGCTGAGTAGCCCTGACTCTAGAATTTCAGGAGACACCATCAGCCAACATGAAGCTACAGCCAGAGCCACTTGGCTGCCTGGCTTCCAGTTGACTCAAATCAGCTGCTGCGTTTTGCACCACCATTTACCCTATAAATGACTTAGGATCTCTGAGCTTCTGGGGAATAAGTACATTATTGTATGCTTGCTGCAGCTCAGTGAACTGAGAGTTCCTCATCATCAGATTGTTCATGACAGTTCAGCGCCTCGGGAATAGTGTCCTACATTTGATCCATCCATACCATTATCATCCTTTTCCCCCATGGTAGCCCTTGGATTGAGTCACAGTTTTTAAAGAAAGAAAAAAATGAAGACTAGAGTCATTCCCTCTGGGCCATATTTCTTTCAGGATTCAGGGTGTCAAAAGAATGTCATTCTCCCCCTGTACTTTTTGGAGTGGGTCCTATTGTCTGATTGAGGCCTATGTTGCTTACTGGGCAGTTTTCTGTTTCACATTGGGGGATGTATGCTCCAACCTGGTAAGGAGCGTATGTAGGCAGTTGCAGTTGGTCTTCAGTGGTCACTTCCACCACAATTCTGTAACCCTTGGCATTGGGTTGGCATACCCTTTTACAGATAATAGCAATGGGGCACAGAAAACAAAAGGAACTTCCCAAGATTCTATATACTAAAGCAAAGATAGGATTGAGCATAGATTGAGGTGTCCTGGATCCCAGTTCTGGAAGACTGGCCACAGTGCCTGAAGAGGCGGTATCCTTGTGTCCCCTCTGATCCTTTTTTGAAGTACATTGAAGACATGTTTTAGGAGTACTTGGGCAGCAGGGGGTTCCAGTTATCCCTTCTTCCTCCATGTTCTCACTGTTAGGAGATGGCATGCCCTTTTTTAAAAGACTCTGCCCCAAGCCCTGTACCTGCCTTTCTGTAAACACTAACATGGACATTGAGGGGTAAGGTCCCCAACTTCTGTTTTTCCCTTGACTATAGTTGCATGTTTCTTCTACACATGCCCAGCCCTTGTGGGCAATGCAGCCAAATGGAGCTGGTACTCCCAAAGTCTGGGCACATAGGATATCCTAATAAAGAAATCTTGACACTACTACTTCTATGTGTGGTGTTTATGGGAAGATGGGAGTGTGGTGATTCCAGGGCCAGCTAGAAAGACCTCTTGAACTTTTTGTTGTTGTTTGGGGTTTTTTTTGCTTTCTGGAGGGGGGAAGGCAGGGCAATTGGGGTTAAGTGACTTGCCCAAGGTCACACGGCTAGTAAGTATTAAGTGAAGCTGGATTTGAACTCAGGTCCTCCTGATTCCAGGGCCAGTGCTCTCTATTCACTGAGCCACCTAGCTGCCCCAAGACCGCCTTAACTCTAAAGTACTAATTGTCAAGGCTTAGGTAGTGTGTAAATTGGCCAGACACATTCTGTAGGCCCCATGTCTGTTCCATGGATGCTCATGTTCTCCGGAACTTGGCCTACAGTTGTTCCTTTCAGTTGGGGGTGGTACAGCAATAGTCCCCAAAAAGGAAAAAATCATCTGTGTCACTGAAGAGAGCTCAACAGGACAAAACTCTTAATGACTAGAAAGGGAAAATGGAATTTCTAGGAATTTCCATTAGAGGTAGTTTAACCTACCCTGTACACACAGACACACACACACACACCCCTCTCTCTCTCTAGCCTGACAGGGTTTGGGCATTCCCAGCTTTTCACACCTAGCTGGATCCCCAAGTCCATCCCCAAAACCACCTCATACCACTACATCCCATCTAGTTAACCTCTCTCCTTAACTTGGTTTTGTAAGAGAAGCCCTAAGGCTTAAAATGAAGTACTTGGGGGCAGGGACATAGTGGGATTAGGCAATAGGGGAAGAGAGATTTAGGACAAAGGATGTAACTGGATTTCTGTTGCCAGAGGGGGTGGATACAGCTGTCTCAGTTACAAAGAAGGGTCAAGTGCCAGAGTCTCAATCCTTCAGACCATGATAAGCAGAGGAAAAGAATCAGGGACAGTATTTCAGAGATTCCACCCCAATGGATCTGGCAAATGATTGTCCTCTGCTTCACTCCTAGTTGGTGTATTGAGTTCCCATCATTTTCACAAGACAGCTTCTTATATTATAATCAATTTATTTAGAAACAGTACAATACACATTATCGGTTACATCAAAATACAAACAGCTTTGAACAAGTAGACTTATCCTCTGCCAAAACAAGATTTGAACTAAAGTAAAATGTTTAAAAGCAAAAGAAGCATTACATTACTGATTATATTTTTCTATTTGTCACCTCTTCATGTTGTCTCTTATAAATTTCATTGTTAAAATTTATTATTGCTGTATCTATGATTTGAAGTCTCTCAATACACTTAAATATTTTCTTGCGGTCTTTCCTGTTACACCAAGACACTTTGGAAAGAAAATCAAAAATGTTATCTTAATATTTATTGATTCAGAAGAATAGATTTTCTAGTTCTTTACATGGTGAACCTGGAAACAAAACTTCTTTGGGATCCTTTCTGAGGAACCCAGATTTTATAACCTCAGGAAAAATTTTCCATAGGAATATATCCTGCATCTATGGCTGAAAAAAAGATTGTTCTATGGTTTAAAAAAAGGAGAGGGGAGGAAGGAGGGGGAATGACAATTTATATTGTGTAGTGCAAGTGCAGAGAGTTTTTACACTGAACTAGTCAGGTAGAGAAGATATAGGATAGGGGGAAAATATTCATGTTTAAAAGTAACAGGGAAAAAAAAGTAACACTCCCAAATTGGAGACCAAATTCTACTTCTCAAGAAATATTTTTTCTACTTAACTTTTTTAGTAAGAAGCTAGCACGAAAGAGACAAAATGTTACCTAACTTTAAATGAGGGACTCAACCTTTTTTGTGTCATAAACCCCTTTGCAGTCTACTGAAGCCTGTAGATGGACCTCTTATTAAAATAAAGTTTTTAAATTCATAAATTAAAATATATTGTATTATATAAAGGAATCCAACTATACTGAAATGTAGTCAACATATTTTTTTTTTGGCTTTTTGGAGGGCAATTGGGGTTAAGTGACTTGCCCAAAGTCACATGGCTAGTAAGTGTGTCAAGTGTCTGAGGCCGGGTTTGAACTCAAGTCCTCCTGACTCCGGGGCCCGTGCTATATTCACTGCACCACCTACCTACCCCTTGTCATATTTTTAAAAAACAAAGTTCAAGGATGCCAAGTTAAGAGCTCTTGCTTTAAAAGTTACTGTTAAAAATGGTAATCTGAAGTAATGATAGGATGAAAGACATAAAATACTGTAAACAAAGTGTGGCAAAGTAATATGACTGAATCTCTGAGCTACATGTAAAGTTGAATTTTGTTCCTTTTATGAGGTGAGATAATCATTGACCCTAATGGCTAAAAGCAAACAAACAAAAAAAGCAATCTCCCAAATAGCCATTTTTTTTTTGATGGGAGGGTTGGGGAATTATAGAAGGTGTGCATTACCTCTTGAACTTCTTTCATAATGTTTTTTAGACTGCCAAACAATGGACATAAGCAAGAAAACTCAGGACAACTTTGGGGATCAAAATAAAGGGAAACAGTCCAGTTTTGCTTTTTTGGCTCTCACCAAGGCCTTTCAGCATTAAAGGCTTAAAGTCCAGAGTTGTATCAATTGATGGTAAGATACACATAGTTCCAACATGGTCTTTTCTGGGGCAAGGCTGCTTCCTCCACCACATCCCATTTTTTCTACTGAACTAGGCTCAGTTTTTAGGTTGTCAAGACAGGCAGATGTTTAGACATTCCTAGGTCTGAATGAAGTAAAATATTACATTGTATAACCCTAGAATACATTAAGGAACGTGAATAATAGCTCACCATTCTGAAAAAAGTTGGAACTTCTTATATCATAATTATACATGTAAATACAATTTTTCGTGCATGTGTTATTTGCTTAGAGTCTGGGAGGTCCAATGGTGATTGCTTCAGGGACAGTCTAAAAACTTTTTTTTTTCATTTTTAATCAACAGATGCTGCATCAGATTCATTTGACTTCAAACTGGAGGGTCAGAGTATCAGATATTTACAGCTTATATGGCCTTATCAAATCAAGTAATATATCTTAGGGAAATTCTAGAAATGTTCTGTGAGGGAAGCTACATTTAAAAAGCACTCAGAATGATATTGTCTTAGGTGAGAGCTGAACAACCCAACTGGAGTTTTTCTGGTTTGTCTTTGTGTAACCAGTTTTTGTGTTCCTCTGATCAGGCTCTTCTAGTCAAGGATATAGGGGTCATTCTAACTAGGACTTGATATTTAAAACATATATATAAACCAACATTTTATTACTACAAATGAAATGGGAATTTGGCATTTTCCATGGTTAACATTTGTAAATCTGTTTCAATGAAATTTAATCTGACTGGTCAAAAACTATAACACTAGCTTGTCTACCAGTGTTTGTTTATATAGAGTTCAAAAGGGAATGACTCACATGACAGGTACACTAGAAATAAGGGCTTTAACAGATAGCATTCAAAAATAAGCATTTCTTGGCACTACATTTAAAAAGGAGGCAACATGGATTTCCTTAAAAATCTGGATTTGGAAATATGATGCTGAGAAGGAAAGGGTAAGCAAATAAGGTTGAAGAACAGAGCACACATAGGTATCCCATTATTTGTAATATCCATTTCGCATCCAATGCCACCCATAAAATAGGTTATTATAATATTCTCTAATGGTATCTGATAAAAAGCCAATGTTAATGCTTACTTTTAGCTGGTCACAGTCCATTGTAAGGAGGTGTTCACCTCTTATATTTTAAAATTCAAATTCCATCATGTGTCTTTCCATTCCAAATCCACACAGCCAGATACCAACTTGAATTTCTGTACACTCTGATATCTGTTGATTTGGAATACCAAAGGCAAGAAAGGCATCATCCAATAGCTTTTGTCCATCATCTTCCAACTTATACACATTCTTTCATTTTTTATCATGTTTTTTAAAATGAAAGAAGGTCAAGCAACCACATCCTAGGATATTGCGGAGCCATGACAAGTTCCTTTGAGCCTTAGTAACTGTAGGTTTGCCTCTACTAATCTCTTCTTTATCTTCTATTATTCCTATTTCTTGTTGTTCTTTCTCTTGTTAATTTTTAGATTGTGGCATCATACAGGAATTCTCTGGGACAGGACAGTCTTCTGTTATTTCTTCCATTATAGTTTCCATATTTACTTCAGATGTTGTGGTTGAAAACTTTTTCATTTTTTTCAAGCACTTCCTCGTCCTTGCCTTGAAGGGCTTTCAGGTCTTCTCTACATTTTTGATCTTCCTCATCAAGTATTTTTTTTCAGTTGCACCTCTTTGCTTTTGAATTCCTCTTCTCTAGAGAGCAAGAGTCTTATTAATATTTCAGTTTCATAATTTATTGTTTCTTTTTTCATGACTTTGATGTCTTTGACTGTTTCTTCTTTCACTATTTTGACACCTTGGACTGATTCTTCTTTTATGATTTCAGTACCTTCCGCTGTGTCTTCTTTCATGACTTCTATACCTTCAACTTTTTCCTTATCTGTGACTGAACCCATCAGTTATTTCTTCCTTTCCTCTGACAATTTGAGGAATATGATGAGTTCTATCTTGACTTCAGGTAGGTCTGGTCCAATTTCAATTCGTCCAAGTTTGTGGACTGTATCTCTTTCAAATATTTCAATGAAAAAAATCGCTTGTTTTCCTTCTCAGTGCCTTGGCCGTCCAGCTGCTACTTTCCGCCAGCCCACTGGCGTCCACCAGTCCCGCGAGTCAGTGGCAGCATCCACAAGATAGCTTCTTGAGGCACTCAAAGACCACAAGCTTTGGTCTTTGAGAAAGGGTCTTGGTTCTTGCTTAGGTATACTGATTGATTTTTCTTCTCTGATGTCACAGTAAGGGAGACACTAGGAATTAGTCCTGGGATCACATAGTGAAATCAAGAATAGATAAAATTTGCTAGAAAAAAACAATGTCTAGAGCAGAGATACACTGCAAGTGATCTTTATGGATCTCAGGTCAGACAATGTTTTTTTTTTTTTTAATTTACTACACTTCTTCATTGCAAAAGAAGGGGTCAGGTTAAATGGTCACTGTCCCAAACTCATCAGTGAGATCAATAGCATTTAATAGAGCTGACACCTCCATCCCCAACCAAAACAAAACACAAAAATAGATTTTTAAATTTACGTTAACAATCAGAGCAATACCTTTTCTTCCTACCAACTGATTCTCTGCTTTTGAAAGTCCCCACTGGGAGTCAGAGACAAAATGGCAGAATATAGGCAGGGTCTTATCTGAGCTCTACCCAAAACCACTCCAAATACCTTTAAAAAAAAACTCTAAACAAATTCTAGAGCAACAGAACCCACAAAAAAAAGAGTGAAACATTTTCCCAGCACAAGACAACTTGGAAGGTCAGCAAGAAAGGTCTATTGAGCCAAGGTGAAGGAGGATTACAGTGCAGATACATGTGCAGGCCATGCCAAGTACAGACTGGGCACCAGCAATCCGGGAGCAGGCCTTGGTGTGACTGACTCAGTGGCAGTTTCCAGACCTCTCAGCCTAGATTCCAAATACAATTTAGAAGGTCAGCATGAAAGGCCTGTAGCATCTGGGTGAGAGTGGAGCATAGTCCAGCCCAGGGTACACCAGCTCAGCCCCAGCCCAGCCCCAACAAACTGAAAGCAGGCCTTTGGAGCTACTGAATTAGCAGTGGCAGTGACTGCTTCTAGAGCTTTCAGCTCATCGATGGTAAGGGGGTCAAACAACTGGTCAGAAGGAGATTACAGGAGTCTCTTTGCAGGCACTGGGGACAGGATTCTGTTGCTTTGCCTATAATAAGATCTGGGTCCCAGTCCTAGGTGGCAGTCTCAGGGCAAAGAAAAGCACTAGCATGCCAGAGCATCTGGTCACAGTGGAGTGAGGACTCTCCTCACAGTTCCAGGGCATAATGGACTGCTTATGGTTGCTCACAGACCAGAGCACAGACCAAGAAAGTAGTAACTTTGGAAGAACTGAAGTAGAAAACTTTGGAAGAACTGAAAACTTACAGATCCCTAAATGTATCTCTGAAAACAGCTGCACAAAATCCCTGAAGCTTGGGAACGGTGTGCCTACCAACCTGGAAGCAGAGCCCTACTTTAACAAAGATTTAAAAGTCAACTGATAAACTGGGGAAACAAGCTCTAAGAGAAAAATTTCTGACCATAGAAAGTTACAATGCTGGCAAGGAAGATCAAAACATACAGTCAGAAGATAAATTCAAAACTCCCACATCCAAAGCCCCCAAGAAAAACATGAATTGGTCTCCAGCTATGAAAGAGCTCAAAAAGTATTTTGAAAATCAAGTAAGAGAGGTAGATGGAAAACTGAGAAGAAAAATGAGAGTGATGTGAAAAAAAGCATGAAAAATGAGTCAACGGCTTGGTAAAGGAGACAAAAAAAAATACTGCAGAAAATAACACCTTTGAAAACAGACTAGACCAAATGGTAAAAGAGGTACAAAAAGCAAATGAGGAGAATGCTTTAAAAGAACTAGCCAAATGGAAAAAGAGACACCAAAATTCACTAAAGAAAAAAACACTCCATAGAAAGTAGAATTGGTCAAGTGGAAAAGGAGGCACAAAATTTTTCTCACTGAAGAAAATAATTCCTTTAAAATGAGAATGAAGCAAATGGAAGCTAATGGCTTTGTAAGAAATCAAGAAACAATAAAACCAAAAGGATGAGAAAAAATAGAAGACAATGTGAAATATCTCATTGGAAAAACACCTGACATGGAAAATAGATCCAGGAGAGATCATTTTTAAATTATTGAACTACCTGAAAGACATGATTTTAAAAAGAGCTTAGACATCATCTTTGAAGAAATTATCCAGGAAAACTGCCCTGATATTCTAGAAACAGAGGGTAAAATAGAAATTGAAAGAATCCACCAATCACATCCTAAAAGAGATTATGAAAATTCCCAGGAATGTTATAGCCAAATTCCAGAGCTCCCAGGTCATGGAGAAGATATTGTAAGCAGCCAGAAATAAACAATTCAAGTGTCATGGAGCCCCAGTCAGTGTAACATAAGATTTAGCAGCTTCTACATTATAGGATCAGAGGGCTTGGAATATGATATTCCAGAGAGCAAAGGAACCAGAATCACAACCAAGAATCACCTACCCAGCAAAATGGAGTATAATCCTTCGGGGGGAAGAGGAGGAATGGATATTCAATTAAATAGGGGACTTTCCAGCATTCTTGATGAAAAGACCAGAGTTGAATAGAAAATTTTACTTTCAAATACAAGACTGAAGAGAAGCATAAAAAGGTAAACAGGAAAGGGAAATCATAAGTGAATTAATAAGGTTAAACTATTTACATTCCTACATGGGAAGATGATACTTGTAACTCATAAGAACTTTCTCATTATTAGGGGAGATAGAAGGAGTATATATAGACAGAGGGCACAGGTGTGAGTTGAATACAAAGGGATCATATATAAAAAAAAGGGGGTAAGAGGAATTTACTGGGAGAAAGAGAAGGGGAGAGGTAGAATGGGGTAAATTATCTCACATAAAAGAGGCAAGAAACATATTTTGTGGGGGCAGCTATGTGGCCCAGTGAATAGAGCACTGGCCCTGGAGTCAGGATGACCTGAGTTCAAATGTGGCCTCAGACACTCAACACTTGATAGCTGTGTGACCTTGGGCAAGTCACTTATTGCCTTCTCCCCTCCAAAAAGACAAGAAAGAAAAAGAAAAGGCTTTTTTGGTGGAGAAGGGGGAGGTAAGGAGGAGTGAGTGAACCTTAACTCTCATCAAAATTGGTTCTAAGTAATGCCATATATACTCAATTGGGCATAGAAATCTATTTTACCCTACAGAAAAGTAGGAGGGGAAGGTGATAAGGGGGGGTGGGGGGAGTGATGGAAGGGGAGGCAGATTGGGGGAGGGGGCAGTCAGAAGCAAAACAGGGTGAAATGAGAGAATAGAATAAATGGGGCAGGGGAAATAGGATGGAGGGAAATGCAGTTAGCAATAGTAACTGGGGGAAAATTTTTTTGAAGCAAGTTTATCTGACAAAGGCATCATTTCTCAAACATAGAGTATCAACTGAGTCATTTATAAAAATTTATAAAAATAAGTCATTCTCCAAATGATAAATGATCAAAAGATATGAACAGCTTCCAAATGAAGTAATCAAAGCTATCTATAGTCAGAAAAAAAATGCTCTAAAGATTTGCAAATTGCAGAATTTGCAAGATTGGAGAAATGCAAATGAAAACATTCTGAGTTGCTACCTCATACCTATTAGATTGGCTAATAGGACAGAAAAGAAAAATGATAAATAGTGAAGGAAATGTGGGGAAAATGAGATATTGTTGGTGTTGGTGGAGTTACAAACTGATTCAACCATTCTGTAGAGCAATTTGGAGTTGTGCCCAAGGGACTATAGGGCCAGGCCCTTTGACCTGGCAGTACCACTGCTGGGTGTGCATCCCTAAAAAGATAAAGAACAAAAAGGACAGGGACCTATATGTACAAAAATATAACAGCGCTTTTCTTGGGTCAGAGAATTGGAAATTGGGGGGATGCCCATCAATTGAGGAATGACTGGACAAGTGGTGTGTGATTGTGATGGCATGCTATTGTGCTATGGGAAATGATGAGTGGGATGCTCTCGGAGGGGCCTGGAGAGATTTGCCTGAGCTGATGCAAAGTGAAATGTACTGTGTACAAAGTAACAGCAACATTGTAAAATGATCAGCTGTGAATGACTTAGATATTCTCAGCAATACAATACTCCAAAACAATTTTGAGGGATTGTAATGGGAATGTAAATTTTGAAGATCTTCCCTTCCCCTAGGCTAAAGTGCACCTGGAGCCTGGGGTGGGAGGCTTGTTTTTCAGTAGATACTTCTTGATTGGACAGTGGGTCAATAAGGTTGTTACATTCTCTGAGCCAGGAGAAGGCTGTATAAGCCCTGATGTGTAGCTTTGTTTTGGGGGCTCACTTTGAGAATTTTCTGTGATTTGATCATATGAGACTCCTCTGGAAAGCCATTGGTTGTTGAGAGCCTCCCCCCCCCCCCTGAAAAACCCAGATGTTGATTTGGTATGGATGTAATGGTTGGACAGTTTGGAAACTGTCTACTTGATCTGTTTCTCTGTCTTGATAATTCTGTCTGTATATTCTGAAGTTTGGGGTGCTGACCTTTTTCCCCTGAACTAAGTAAACGATATATGTTTGACTGATTAAAGTAAGCTTGTTAACCCATTTTGAGTTGCTTTCCTTTATCAAAGCAGATCTAAGAACCTGTGGTGGCAGCGACCCTGGGGATGCTGGGGTGTTTGCTGCTACAAAATGGCATCACGAACAGGATCTGCAGAGTAAAAGGAAAGTATGGGGTCTGGGATAATTGTTTGTTTCCCAGTTGTGGTAGCTGTGACCAGGAGAGAAGAATGGCCTGCATGCAGACTTCGCTGAGCTGAGAGCAGGAATGGTGAGCTGCCTGCATCGGAGTGGCTGCCACCTGCGGGAGGAGAAGGAATCCAGGAGTTTGGAATTCAGCCACAGGAAAAGATAAGAACTGAGCAGCAAAGCAGGGGCACTGAATGTGTTTCCTTGCTGCATCCCACAGTTTGGGACCCAGGGGGAGGATGGACTTGTGACTATGGTGGGTGGGATGAAGTTCCATGGAACCCCAGGGACCCCACCTTGTTGGTTTTGTTGCCCAGCCCCCTCTCTGTACTTGGAAGCACGGGATGGAGCTGTGTGAAGAGGATACGCCCTCTGCCCAAGAGAACTTTATTTGGATTCTTGTTTTGAATTGAGGTGATAATGCAATGTACTTTATATTTGTTTAAGGTCCTGTGGCCACTTTGGTAATTTCAGTTATGTATCTTGCAAATGTGACCTATGATTGTTAATGCTAATTCAAAAGTAAATTGTCTATGCTATGGGCATGAAAGATCTTGGGGCTGAATGTAATGGCAATGTAAATTTTTAAGATCTTCCCTGCCCCTAGGCTAAAGTACACCTGGAGCCTGGGGTGGGAGGCTTATTTTTCAGTAGATACTTCTTGGTTGGCCAGTGGGTCAATAAAGTTGTTACATTCTCTGAGCCAGGAGAAGGCTATATAAGCCCTGATGTGTAGCTTTGTTTTGGGGGCTCACTTTGAGAAGTGTTCTGTGATTTGATCATATGAGACTCTGGGAAGCCGTTGGTTGTTGAAAACACCTTCCCCCCCAGGTTTTGAAAAACCCAGATGTTGATTTGGTATGGATGTAATGGTTGGACAGTTTGGAAACTGTCTACTTGATCTGTTTCTCTGTCTTGATAATTCTGTCTGTATATTCTGAAGTTCGGGGTGCTGACCTCTTTCCCCTGAACTAGGTAAACGATATATGTTTGACTGATTAAAGTAAGCTTGTTAACCCATTTTGAGTTGCTTTCCTTTATCAAAGCAGATCTAAGAACCTGTGGTGTCAGCAACCCTGGGGATTCTGGGGTGCTTTCTGCTACAGGGACTTATGATGAAAAATGCTTATCCATCCCCAGAGAAAGAATTGAAGCAAACTTTTTTACTTTATTTTTCTTCAGGGTTTTGCTTTTTTTTTTTGTCTGTTTTCTTTCACAACATGATTATTATGGAAATGTTTTGCATGACTACACATGTCAAATTGCTTGCCTTCTCAATGATGGGGGATGGGAGGGTGAGGAGGGAGGAAGGAAGAGAATGTAGAATTCAAAGTTTTAAAAATCCATGTCAAAAGTTGTTTTTGCATGTAACTGAGGAAAAATAAAATATTAAATGAAAAAGTCATCTTCACTCTATTATTACATGTCTTAATCTTCAATACAACCCACAGTCTTTAGACCTTATAAGTCACCTGAAACTACTCTCTCCAAAGTTACCAAAGATCTCTTAACTTCCAAATTTAATAGGTTTTGCTCATTTCTCATCCTGCTCAATGCTTCTGCTGTATTTGCCACTGTTATCTATCCTCTCCTCAATTCTCTCTTCTGTCCAGATTTCCATAACATTGTTCTCTCTTGGTTTTCCTACTGCTCATGTGGCCACTCCTTTTTCCTTTCTTATTATTTACACTATGAGAGGGTATACTCCAAGGTTATATCTTGTACCTTCTTTTCATTTCTTTCTATATGTTCTCTCTGGACGACCTAATAATTTCCCATAAGTTTAATTATCATTTTTATGCAGAGTACTCAGAAAGGTATATATCCAAATCCCTATCTTTCCTGAGCTTGAGTCCTACATCAACTGCCTATTGGAGATTTTGAGCTGTATGTCCCTGAGATGTCTCAAACTTATTACATCCAAATCAGAACTCATTATCTTTCCTTCAAGACCCACTCTCTCCTAAATTTCCCTATTTTTGTCAAGTGAACTACTATCCCCCTAGCCTTCTAGGTATGTAAACTCATTAATAAACTTATCTTTAACTCTTTATCATCTCCACACCACACATATGCGATCAGTTACCAAAACTTCCTATTTCTACCCCTCCAATATTTATTTCATCTAACCTACTTGCTTTACTGATAGTCACAACCTTATTGCATCCCTTCATCCTTCTTGCCTGGACTATTGCATTCCTCTCCAAATTAGTCTCTCTAACTCAATTATCTCTATCCTACATTCAATTTTTAGTGCACTTTACCTTAAGTCAGTTCTGATCACCACAAATTCCCTTCCTCAGTAATCTTCAGTGCCTTCCTATTGTCTTTAGGATAAGCTAGAAATTCTTTTGTGGTGGGAAGCTCTTAAAGTTCTTTATTGTTTGACCCCAATTTTTCTTCCTGCCCTTATTATATACTACTAATATTTCTACAATTTTTAGTCTAGCCAAATTATCCACTTGTTTCTTCACACATTTCCTTCCTCCATTTTCTTGCATTAGTTATCTTCCACGTTTGGAGCAACTCTTCTCTGAGCTTGGGTTTCTTTAAAACACAGGCAAAGTGCAATGTTTACACAAAGCCTTTTCTGATCCTTCCCCTATTTCCTAGCTCTTTCCCTTTTAAAATACTTTTAAGTGAACTAACATGTATTTATATTATAACTTATTATGCATACTTCTTCTGTGTATGGTTTTACACACACACACATAATTTCCTTCCCTAATCTAATGTAAACTCCTTGAATGCAGGGATTTATTTGCTTTTTTCTTTGTTTCCTAAGTATCATGCACAGTGCCTAGCATACAGCAGGTCCTTAAAAATGTTTATATATTGGCTAATTGATGACTTCCATATCACCTGAAGTGTTTAAGCAAAAGCCAGATTAGCAAATTTTTGAAGAGTTTGTACAAGAGATTTCACCATTATATATATAAATTGGATGATGTAAATTTTTAAGTCTCTTCAGTTTCTATAATTTTATTATTCTCTTGTATGTTTACATCATTGACAGAGTGGGTAGTCATGTCTCTCCACTACTCTCCTTCAAGAATAAGAGAAGTTACACAAGAACAATTTGGCAGAATGTTTTTCACTGGTTCTGATGGCAGGGTGGGAAAGGCAGATTATGATTTTACATTCACCAAGATCAAACATCCAAATCAATTTTGTTTTGCAGAACTGCCTTTTCTATTGGGTGGTTTAAAATACCCAACTACACAATCAGTATCATTTAGATATTCACAAATGCCATATTTGCAATAAACATTTAAATAGATTTGTTTTGCAATAGAAATATTTATAAAGTATCTGTTCCCCTATATTTTTATAAGAAAAAGATCACCTTTATTTTCTACATAATGCTTAATACATTTTTCAGTTGCTAAATTTGACTAGAAATATTTTAATCACCAGGAAGATTAGATCTATGTGCATATATAACTTAGTTTTACAGTATTTTGAATTATGTTATTGCACTTTGGCACTTATTTTGTGATTCAGTACAGATGTTAACATAATATGAAGGAAGGTTAAGCAGGAATTTTTAAAAAAAGTTTTAAAGAATTACACTTAGGAATTATAGCTACTTTATAATCTATATAATCTATATTTTTGTTTTTTAGTAGATTTTGATCAAATATTTTCTCACATTTTTCTTAATTTTCTGTACTCTGATGCTTGAACTTATAAGGTGTAATGAAGAATTTCATTTTCTTTTGATATGTTTTTGAGCTAAATAAAGTTCCATAAATGCATACTATTTGGGGTTTCAAAGTTTGATGGCTGACCTTGATTTACAAGTTTTGATATAGGAATCAATATTTTTACAAAGAATAGTATGCTGGCTACATTTTCTCTGCCTTGCAAAGATGAAATATTAACCAGCTTTCAACATGCCACTGTTGTGTCTTAACTTGATCTTTCTTAAGAATATTACCTGGCAGGAAAAAATGAAAACATTCATTTTAAAGACTATTTCCATCAAAGCCCATAGTCCATGTCAATTCAATGTCATTATTTGTTTCTTATCATAAATTAAAGAAGAAAGGATATTATTGCAACTTTTTAAAAAAGTAAGTGGACCTTTCTCCATAAAGTGTTTTAACCAGACAATGTGTTGTAGTATTGCCTTGTAGAGGCAGGATGAAACATAGGAAAGTGACTTTGTAAGAGTTTCAATAGTTAATTCAATATTTCAGTCGTGATTTCAAGTGCACAGATTCAAATTTGGATTGCATGTTTTTCATTTCATTTCAAGTGCATGGATTGCATATTTCAAACTCTTAACTGCTTTAGAAGATGTTTTTATGAGTTGCTGTGGCAAAAATGAAAAAAAAAAAAAGGAAGCCTTTGGTAGCCAGCTTTCTGGTTATGGATGAAGTTAGCCCTCCTTTAGTGTTGGAGGAGATACTCAAGCCATCACGAGGGCAATATTTGAAACCTTTTTAACTTGGTAACCTTTGTCAGCTCTTACATTCCAATAGCATATCCTTCAAGAATACAGGACCACAGGGGGTGGCTAGAAGGCACAGTGAATAGAGCACTGGCCCTGGAGTCAGGAGGATCTGAGTTCAAATGTGGCCTCAGACATTTAACACTTACTAGCTGTGTGACCTTGGGCAAGTCACTTAACCCCAATTGCCCTGCCTTCCCCCCCTCCAAAAAAACAAAAACAAAATAAACAAACAAAAAGAATGAAGGGAGCCAAGATGGTGGAGTAGAAGCACAAACTTGGCGTGGGTTCCTGCTCCAATCACTTCCAATACATGTAAAAAATGACTCTAAACAAAATTTAGACCTACAGAACCCACAAAGTGACAGAAACAAATCTCCTGCCAAAGGAAGCCTGGCAGGTGAACAGGAAGGGTCTATTACACCAGGGTAGGAGCCAAGCACAGTCCAGCGTGAGTCCAGCGTGAACCCAGTGGTTCCAGCCCCAGGGTGGCCCCAACCAGCAGCTGCCAGAGCAGACTTTAGGAGAGTGAATCATCAGTAGCTGTGGCAGTTTCCAGACTTCTCAACCCATAAATGCCAAAGACAAAGTAAAAGGTCAGTGCAGAATTCTGTTGGAATGGGGGGAACTGAAGAGCATGTTCAGCCCCTGCCCCCAGGGTGAGAAGCAACTGAGGCATTGAAGCCATGCAACCACCCCAGCATGGCTGCTTCCAGAGCTCCTGGCCTGCAAATCATAGGGGGACCAAGCGACCATTCAGAGGGTAATCACACCTGCTTGGATCTGGATTGTGGTCTTGGATGGTGGTCCTGGGGTGTGTGACAAGTAAGCCAGAGCTTGTGGGGATTGTAGAGACAGCACCCTCCTAATACCTTCAGCAGCTGTGAAAACCCCAGCAATTTGGGACAAAGCTCTCTCCATTCTGGAAGCAGAGTTTTACAGTGGCAAAGAGCTCAAAAGTCAACTAAGGCTAACAATATGAGCAAGCACAGGAAGCAAAAACAGACCATAGAATCCTTTTTTGGGAACAAAAAGGATCAAGGCATGGCACGGGAGGAAGATAGTGAAGTAAGAACTCCTGAATCAAAAGCCTCCAAGAAAAATATTAATTGGTTACAGGCCATGGAGGAGCTCAAGAAGGACTTTGAAAATCAAGTAAGAGAAGTGAAGGAAAAATTGGGAAGAGAAATGAGAATGATGCAGTAAAATCATGAAAAGTGAGTCAACAGCCTGCTAAAGGAGACCCAAAAATACACTGAAGAAAAAGAATGATTTTGAGAGAATAGCTTATTTTGACTATTATCAATACCCAAATTAATTATAAAGGATATATAAAGAAAATCACTATCTGCATCCAGAGAAAGAACTAGTAAATAGAAGTATATATAGAATACTTTTACATATATGCCTATTTGTGTTCAATGGTAGCCATCTCTTAGGATGGGGGTGGGGGGAGGGAAGAAAAAAAGAAATTTACATGATAATTTTGTTGTATATTCAAAAGGAATAGCAAGTTGTACATAGTAGATTTGAAGTTTCATGTACAATCATCTTTCTTATTGTACTATGTTATGGAAATGCTTGTTTTATTCCATGAATTGAAAATAAAATTTTAAAACTTTAGAAAAAATATTTAATTAAAATAAAATTTTTTAATTAAAAAAAATTCTTGGGGCTTGTAGATAGCACAGTGATTAGAGCACCAGCCCTGGAGTCAGGAGGACCTGAGTTCAAATCCGGCCTCAGACACTTGATACTAGCTGTGTTACCTTGGGCAAGTCACTTGACCCCAATTCCCTTGCCTTCCCCCTCCAAAAAATAAAAAAGAGACCCAGTGTGAAAACTCACTAGTAGGCAATAGCTATATCTCTACAGGTTTTTTCTAAGAACATAACAATTGGGGATTTGCTTCCCTCTTTTTCCAGCCCTGGTTTCTCTTGCCATCTTTTCAATCTCAATATATTCAGATACATATATACAAGCATAGATGCATACCAGGTATTCATACACACACCCCTGCTAGTGAAAGATATCATTAAATGCTCCTCCTTGCTACCATGTCTACTTGATAAATGAAAAACACCACAGGACTGTGTCTTTGCCATTCTGAAGAAACTTGGGGGCAGAGACTTCAAAATTGAGTTGAATATAGCATTTTTATTTCATTCCTTGACCCCTAATAGTTCCCAGTAAGGAAAACTAAGAACTACAGATAAGAAAGGTCCCCTAGTATTGTTTGAAAAGTCATCTCTTTTCTTTCCTGAATAATTTCCTAAATTGAAGAAGGGTAAGACTTGTGTAATTGTAATAAATTCTACTTCTGAAGCACCCAAAAAAATTTTTTTCTGAAAAAAAAAAAAATCCCCACTGAAGATACTTTGGGGTTGTTGTCCATGGTGCTGAAAGCACCAAACAACCCAGTTGAGACTGTCCCACAAATCCTAGATCCTATTTTCCAAGGGTCTAAAACAGTTATTTACATCCAAGGTGGGTCATCCCATATTTCAAAGAATGTCATAAAATTATCATGATAAAACTAAATTTAATTCAGTTTGTTATATTTTGTAAATCTATACCACACTACACTTTTCCAAATTATGTCATGGAACCAATAACTTAATTGGTTCTTCATAAGAATGAAGGATTTGAAGGTATCCAAGGAATTAATCTTCCTGTTCTAACATTACAGGAAGCTATAAGCTTTGAGTACCCACAGTTGCTGAGTGGTTGATATGATGTGCCTAGCCCTATACTGGGGAAAGAGAGACAGTACAAGATTTCAAGAAGTTTATAATATTTTTGAAAAAGCAAGACCAACAGCTATGAAATGGTGAAAAAACAATTAGATTATGTGGTGTTGCTTCCTCAGCTGAACTCTTTGTGTTGCTTAACAATCCTACTTTACCCTTATTCCTTATCTCATTCCCCAGCATGACCATTACAAACTTTTTTCTACTCATGACTGCAACCATCCTCTACTCCAGCACTTAAGTGACTCAGTCTCTCCTACTTTGCTAAGATCAAGATCATCCAATATGAACTTGCTTAACTGTCTTCTTCCATTCCTCAAAACTTGCAGTATTATTATCCACATTCACCTTATTTCTGAATATTAAAGGGATATACCTGTTTGTCACTAAGGTGAATCCCTCTGCCTATGTCCTCAATGTCCAGCAGAACCTTAGTCTAACAATCATCAATTCTCTCTCACACACTTCTAATCTCTCCTCTTTTTTTGTACCTCCCTATTTTCTCATCTAGCCTTAGTCACTGAATGGGCACTACCTCAGTCAAACTGAGACTCATTAAAGACCTTAGCTTGAAAAAGGTCAAGGTTTCCCACTGCATTTAGGGCCATCTCCAGTAGTCTTGATCTATATCTGACCACTGGACCCAGATGGCTCTGGAGGAGAAAGTGAGGCTGGTGACTTTGCCCAGCCCTCCCTCACTGAAATCCAATTCATTTGCATGTCATGGCATCCCCTCCCTGATGTCATGATCCTCTTTGAAAATGAAGGACAACAACATTTGCATGGGCATACTTAGATCTCCCAAATCATTTGGTTTTTAAGCCTTTCCTTGAGGTTCTATCATATTTAGTTTTTGTCCCATTACTATCCTCCCCTTCACTAGTAGACTTCTGAGAGAATAAATATCGCCTACACTCAATGCTTCCACTTCATCACCACCACTACCACCAGTCTAATATTCTCTAAAAGATCAACGATAACATCCAAATCACAATTCATAGTACCGCACGACCAGAGACTTGAACCTAGAAGTGACTTTGGAGATGATCTATCCCAGGACCCTTAATTTTACATATGAAGAAAGTTAAGCCTCAGGAGGCTCAATGAGATGCATAAGGTCACAGATTGTAAACAGCAAAGACTGTGTTCAACCCAAGTCTTCTAACTACAAGGTTAATTACAAGGTCTAACTACAAGTACTAGCTTATATTTGTTTTGCTTCAAGTTCCTTTTTAATACCTATCACCTAACCAGTATGACACTTGATACTTTCAAAGTGCTTTACATTGTAGCAATGCTTTTGAGAGGTCCTACTCTCCTCTTAAGAAGGAAACAAAGTGATTTGACTTGCCAATGCTACAAAGTTCAGGTTTTAAGCTTCTTTCTCATCATTTCCAGCAAATAGAAAAGCTCACACTATTTTTAGGCACTTTGCTTCTAACTCTTCTTTATTCGTACTGCTGTCAGAACAATCTTTCATATATTCTTTTCTTTTAAATATTTTTAAAAATTTATTTACTATTAGTTTACAACATTCAGTTCCACCAGTTTTTGAGTTGTCTCATCTATTCTTGTGTAAAAATGTTGTATGAAGTAGTTCCCTATAGCTCACCAAGTAAATTTAGATGCCCCTATCCAGCATTTAAGGCCCTCCACAATTTGTGGTCATGACTCTGTACAATAATGAGAGAGAGAGAGAGAGAGAGAGAGAGAGAGAGAGAGAGAGAGAGAGAGAGAGAGAGAGAGAGAGAGAGAGAGAGAGAGAGAGAGAGCGCTCTGGCCTCCTTTGTAACTTTGCTCATCTATTTCCTATACCTAATGATTCTACTGAATTATTGATCATCCTTTAAAGCCCAACTTAAAATCAGCTTCTCTCTTCCATAAAGCCCCCACCCCCACCATGGCAGAGAACTTTGTTCTAAATTTCTCTAATGGACTTATCATGTGATATTATGTGCTATAATCATCTGTGTATAATTGTCTTATTCCCCCTATGTAGAGGCAGAACCAAGGGCTTTGACCCAGGATGCTTAATCTTGTGGTTCCGCTGTCCTCAGCCCATACACTATCCCTTATCAAACTCAAAGCACAACTATCTCTACTCTCTCACCTTCAATAACCTAATATTTCCTAATAGTCTCATTGTTGCTATACCCCCTCTACCAGGCCTGTTGTTTGACCTGTTCTATCACAGGAACATTCTTGTATCCACCCACACCTTCTTCAGTTGTCTACTCTCTTGAACTCCTCAATGGAATTGGAAGGTGTGGGGACATGAATCAAATTCTTTAGGGAGTAAGTTACACCTTCCTTGGTATGAATGTCCCTGACTGGGAGGGGGGCGTTGGTGAACAGCACTGAACTGTGTACCTGGACTATAATGAAGGTGAAGACATGCCACTCCTCTTTTACTGGGCCCTTCCCCTATTCGCTCTCCTAAGGAAGCCTCCCCAGCAGTGGCCTTGGAATGCCTCTTAACTCCTCCTCACAGGGGAGATGTCCTGGAGTCTCCAGCTCCACAGAGCCTCATTTCCCAAGGTCTTTCCTTGAGATCTACTTCTCTCTTCACTCCTCTACCACTTCCTAGCTTGCCCTAAGCAACAGCATCACTAATTAAATCTCTGCCCAAACTAAGTTCTATTGAGGAGAGAAGCTATGACTTATTTAAACTTTGTATCTTTCCTAGTACTTGGTGCAATATTCTGCACACAGCAGGTTCTTAATATGTTTGTTGAATTAATGAATGAGGATCAGTCATAACCTATACTAGGATCTAGTGGAGAACTTCTTGAAGTATTGAAAATATCTCCCCTTCTCTATGTAGAGAAAAATGCTCCTCTCTGTAGAGTGCCTTGGAGGTAGATAATGATAGCTATATTTACAACATAAGCACAATCCACTAAGATCTAAGACAAATGCCTCTTTCTTCCAAACACTTTCAAGAACCTTGCTCCAATTCTAGGACCTCTACCTAGAAAAGGAATTACAGTTCCCAATGAGAGACAGCTGCACACTGGAAAATGCTATAGCATGTTTCAGTCCTCATCCTCGAACACTTTGTAACTTCTTACACAGCCCCAAATCCTCTTCTCCCTTAAATTTGGAGACATCATATTCTCCCCTGATTTCCCCCACTTCTTCTCTGTCTTCTTTACTTTCCTTACCTTGACTCCTTTTTGAGGTATTACTCAAGGGTCTGTCCTTGTCTTCTGTTTTCTTCCTCTGCAATCTTATTCATTGCCCTGACTTCAACTACTGCCTTTATGAGACATAACTTTATGCTGTCTTTTGAAGATAAATCCTAATCCCAATCCATGTCTCACCAGTCTCTCTCCTGAACAGCCTACAGGACATCTCCACTTGGATTTCTCACTAGTACCTCAAGCTCGTTGTGTGTAATACTGAGCTGATTATCTTTCCTCACAAACTTGCTTCTCCTTATGACTTCACTATTTTTATCTGTGGTAGCACCTTTTCAACATCAGATGAGCTTTGATTTTTTTCCTCTCCTTCATTGTTCACATCTAATCAGTTCCTAAATGCCACTGATTCTTTTTCATCCATCCTTTCCTCTCTATTCTTATAGCCACCACCCCAGTATAGGCTCTCATCACTACCCTCATGTGGTTCAAATGAATCAATTGGATTACAGAATAATCTATTACAGCTAAAGGAGACCTTAGAAGTCAGCTATTCCACTCCTTTCAGTTTATAGATGAGAAAACTGACTCTCAAAGACATTACAATAGTTTGCCCAAAGTCACCTAGTAATCAAGGCAGTATTTGATAAACCCAAAGGTCCCCAATTTTTTGGCTAAGAACTCACTATTTGACAAAACCTGCTGGAAAAACTAGAAAACAATAGGGCACAAGCTAGGTGTAGACCAACATCTCACACTGTATACCAAAATAAGGCCAAAATGAGCACATGATGTAGACATAAAGGGTCACACCATAAGCAAATTAGAGGAGTAAGGAATAGTCTACCTGTCAGTTCTATGGGGAGGGGAAGAATTCATGACCAAACGAGATAGAGAGCATTAATACATAATTTTATTACATTAAATTAAAAACCTTTGTGCAAACAAAATAAATGCAACCAAGATTAGAAGGAAAGCAGAAAGCTGGGAAACAATCTTTACAGCAAGTGTCTCTGATAAAAGTCTTATTTCTCAAATATATAGAGAAGTGAGGCAAATTTATAAGAAGATAAGCCATTACCCAATTGACAAATGGCCCAAGGGATATGAACAGGCAGTTTTTGGATGAAGAAATCAAAGCTACAGGGTAGCTAGGTGGAGCAGTGAATAGAGCACCAGCCCTGGAGTCAGGAGGACCTGACTTCAAATCCAGCCTCAGACACTTAACACTTCCTAGCCATGTGACCTTGGGCAAGTCAACCAACCCTAATTGCCCTGCCCTTCCCCCTCCAATAAAAAAGCAAAAAAGAAATCAAAGCTATCTATAGGCATATGAATAAGTGCTCTAAATCACTTTTGATTAGAGAAATGAAATTAAAACAACTCTGAGATACCACCTCACACCTATCAGATTGGCTAATATGACAAAAAAGGAAAATTATAAATTTTGGAGAGGATGTAGGAAAATTGGGGCACTGATGCACTATTGGTGGAGTTGTGAACTGATCTAACCATTCTGGAGAATAATTTGAAACTATACCCAAAGGGCAAGCAAACTATGCATATCCTTTGATCGGGTAATCCACTACTAGTTCTGTATCCCAAAGAGATCATAAAAAATGGGAAAGGATATACATTTGCAAAAATATTTATAGCACCCCTTTTCATAGTGACAAAATATTAGAAACAAAGGGGATGCTCATCACTTGGGGAATGACTGAACAAGCTGCGGTACATAAATGTAATGGAATACTATTGTGCAATAAGAAACAATAAACAGGCAGATTTCAGAAAATCTTGGAAAGACTTATATGAACTGATGCAAAGTGAAATGGGCAGAACCATGAAAATTGTACACAGTATCAGTAATAGTATCAGCTTCATAACAATCAACTATGAATGTCTCAGCTCCTCTCAGCAACACAATGATCCAAGACAAGCAGAAAGGACTCAAGAAAGAAAATGCTACCAATATCCAGATGACTTTGAATGCAAATCAAAGTATAATTTTTTCACTTTATTCTTTCTCATGGGTTTTTTTATCTGTTTCTTTCACCATTGTGACTAATATAGAAATATTTTTTACACGCTAGTAGGTGTATAAACTATATCAGACTGCCTATAATTTTCAGAAGAGGAGAAGGGAGGGAGGGTGGGAGAAAAATTTAGAACTCAAAATCTTGCTAAAATTTTTCCTGGCATGTAACTGAGAGAAAAAATAAAATACCATTGAAATCTTGAGGAAAAATAAATAAATAGAACAAAGTCACATAGTGATCAAGGCAGTAAGTGGCAAAGCCAGGACTTCAACCCAGAGTCACTGACTCCACATCCAGAGATATTTCCTAGGACTGTGGTGAGAAAAATATTTTGTAAACTATACTTCATAGCTAGATAAATGTGAGCTAGCAGGAACTAGGGGTACACATTCTCCTTCTGATAGAATTTGGGGAGAAATCCAGGAGTGTACAGATTTTAATCCTTTCAACCTTCTTCCTAACCTAGTTCCCAGTTCTTTTTTCTGTCATGAGAGGTACTGGTGCCCTAAAAAGTGCCCAAACAGAAAGGAAATATGCAAAGTAGATAAGTTCAGCGGAAAGAGCATTAGAGCCAGAAGATCTGCATTCAGTTCCTACCTTTTACTACCTGTGTGACCTTGGACAGATCATTTGGCCTCTCTGGGTCTATGAGTCTCAATGAGGGTCCCCCTCATCTGTAAAATAAGGGAGTTAGACTAGATTACCTCTGATGTCACCTCTACTTCTAAATCAGTGGAAGCTGGCCTCAGAGTCAGTAAGACCTAATCTGATGCCCTGCCTCTACCACATAGTGGCCGTATGACTTTGGGCAAGTCATTTAATTTCTCAGTATCCCAGGCAACTCACAAAGTCTCTAAATTTCTGAGAAAGTGCCAATCTCCATTGACAAAGGGGGTTCCTCCTCTGGAGCTCCACACACCAACCAATGAAATCACAGGTCTAGTAAGAAAAAAAAAAGTGCCAGGACAACCTCACACCTTTTCTCCCTTCTTCCACATGGCTCCCACCTCCTTCCAGGCACCCATGCTTGGCCTGCATGGAAGAGAACCTGGCCCTAAAGAACAGAGGGGCTTTGCAGAATTCATCATTCATTCATCCAAACCTCAGGACAACAGAGGAGAGCCAGTTAGGGGCTGGGCTCTGGCTGCCCTCTGGTGACAATCTTTGGTATTGTCTCCACTATCACTATGTTGGGATTCGGGTTTCTTCCAGTCCAATAGTCTGATTTTGACAGGGGCATTTTATAGGGGAAGATGGTAGCTTCCCTCTATGATATAATTTTCATAAGAGTTTTAATTTCCCCTGGAATATTACCTATTGAAGATCTAACATCACCTATTCATTTAAGCAGATATATCTTTAAATGTTTATATTTTTAGCCTGTGCAATCATTTTATTCATTTAATCTGCTATTTGCTGAGCATCTATTGTGGGCAAAGCACCAAGCCTGGCTCTGTAGGGACTAAAAAGGAAGGAAACATGTATTTATTGAGCATCTATTGTATGCCAGGTTCTGTGCTAAGTGTTCATTTCAACAACCCTGGGAGGTGGGTGCTATTATTATCCCCATTTTATAGCTGAGGAAACTGAAGAAGAGAGGGGTCAAGTGACTTGCCCAGGGTTACACAGCCAGTAAGTATCTGTGGTCATATATGAACTCAGGGCTTCCTGACTTCCAATCCAGTGCTCTATCCACTAGGCCAGCTAGCTCCCTCTCGCCCTCAGGAGGCTGCAATCTAGTAGGGGAGAGGAAACAAGGCATAGAAAGACACAGAGAGTGAAATACCAATGCAAAACAGTGCATGCTAAGTGCTAGTGAATGGTAGGGAGAGAGAGTAAGTGCCCTAGATCTTCAGAGGAAAAGATTGGCATTGGTTGGAGTGGCCAAGGAGAACTGCATGGAGGAGGAACTTCAAGTGAACCTTGAAGAATAGGCAGAATTTGGGTCAACAGAGAATGGAAAGGAGGAAGGGCACTTCAGCTATGGGCACAGCATGGGGAAAGAGCTCATGAAGAGAACACAAAATGTATTTAGTAAATAGGGCGGTCTGACTGTAGCGGAAGGTCTTCATTAGGAAGCAATAGGAAATAAGATTGGAAAGTTAGTTTGGGGCCTGACCATAAAGAGCTTACACAAGTAGTCTGGCCTTTTTCCTACAGGCAATATAAAGTCATTGAAGGTTTCTGAAGATGGAACTGGCATGCATTTTTTTTTTTTACAAATTTGTGATTTCACTTGATTTCCTCTGGATGAGGAAGCTCTCTTTACCTGCTCTATGATATAAAATTTTAGAGAATTACCTGAAACCCTGAGAGGTTAGACTACTTTATTAGGGTTATATAGTCAGTATGTTTCAGGGTAGAATTTGAACCTAGGACTTCCTAATGCTATACCAGCTCTCTGTTATGCTATGATGTCTCTCAGCATCTGCATTAAGAAGATTAATTTGATGGCAATGTATAGGATGGGTTGGAAAGGGAAAAGATTGGAGATGAGGAAACATATTACAGTAACAATCTTAATAGTCCAGATATGAGTAAACTAAGTAAGTGCTGGAGGGGGGAGGGGTAAGGAGAGGGAGGGGGGAGAGAGACAGAGATAGAAAGAGACAGAGAAAGGATGGGGGAGGGAAGAGAGAGAGAGAGAAGGAAGGAAGGAAGGAAGGAAGGAAGGAAGGAAGGAAGGAAGGAAGGAAGGAAGGAAGGAAGGAAGGAAGGAAGGAAGGAGGGAGGAAAGAAGGAAGGAAGGAAGGGAGGAAGGAAATGAGGAAGGAAGGGAGGAAAGGAGGAAGGAAGGGAGAAAAGGAGGGAGTAAGGAAGGAAGGAAGGAAGGAAGGAAAGAAGGAAGGAAGGAAGGAAGGAAGGAAGGAAGGAAGGAAGGAGGTCTTGCTGTTATTTGTCCTGAAATGACCTCCTTTAAATTTTAAGGAGACACTAACATCCACCCCAGTTTTAGTATCAATTAAAGTCAACAAAATTTGTTAGGTGTTTCCTTACTATATACAAGGAACTGTGAGAGACACTGAGGATAGATATAAAATAGTCTTTGCCCTAGCTTACAATCTAGTAAAATGGTAAAAGCATACTCACAAATAATACAAGTTTCAAAAGCACTTTGTAAAATAGGTGAAATAGAGAGGCCTAGAGGATTTGAGAAGGGACTTCAAGCCAAGACAAGTTGAATGTGCCAAGCACTGGAAATACAAATACAAGCCAAAAAAAAAAAAAAAAGAGTCCCTGCCCTCAAGGAACTTACTTTCTAATGGCAAAAACAACACATATAAGGAAGCTGAAATGGTGGGGGGCGGGGAGGGTACCCAGTTCAAGAGCATAATGGAGAAGTCCAGAGAAGTGCAGCCTGGCGAGAAATAGAGAACTTGTGGGTTTGGGAGATAGAGACAGCTTTATGAATGTAGTTGTATCCAAGCTGAGCCTTGAAGGAAGGAAAAGACGTCAGTAGGTAGAGGGTGAAAGGAGGTCCAGGCATGGCAGATGACATATAGAAAAACATACAAATGGAAGTGGGCAGGGAAATATAAGAGATGAGCACATGGTCCAACATGTCTACAGTACTGAATGTAGAAGGGGAGGAGAGTGACATAAGGCTGGAAAGATAGGTTGGGGCCCAAAGCGAAAACTTCCGAATGCCAGTCTAACGAACGTTCTCTTCCCAGCTCTCAATCTCTTACCCTAGTTGATAATAGTAAGCCACTGAAAGTTTTTGAGCAGGGAGGAGAAGTGATCAAGTAGGAATTATTTTTATTATTTTATTATTAGATTATATCAAGTAGAAAAATTATTTTGGCAACTATATGGAAGGTAGATTTCAGAACGGAAATATTGGAGTCAGGAAGACCCATTAAGAGTAGAGAGAAAGAGATGAAAAGAAAGATATTGTTGAGGTAAAATCAATAGAATTTGACAGCTAATTAGATGGAATGGGAAGGGAAAGTGAAAGGCTAGTCAAGAATGGATTCAAAATGTTGAGCCTGGGTAACAGGGAGTATGCACACACACACACACACACACTTAATACCTAGCTCAAGGAAGAGACTAAACTTGGAGATAGAGATTTGGGATTCTAGGGTTTGGGAACCAAGTCCATTCCATCCTCTTTCTAATTCTATGGACTATGAGCCTGACCCTTCTTGGTTTCCCACTTCCCAGACTAAAGAGTACCCATCTCTGAAGTTAGTCCTAATTGTACTTCTCACCCCACCCCATCTTCTGACCTCCCCCAGTAGAAATACTTGACTTATCCTTCCCTCTCTGATGAGAAAACAATGGAGTTCTAAAAGGAGTTCCATGGTTTGGTGATTTGTCCAGAGCTGCCAAAATAACCTGCTAACAAGCTTGGGAGAGTAAAATCTCCAGCAGATGCAGATTTACAGGCAAACACCTACACACACACACACACACACACACACACACACACACAGTGGGCGATGATAGCATATTCAGCACACAAGGTAGGCACTCCATCACTATTTCTTGAATGAATGAATGAGTGAATGAATTAATGAATGAATTTTTGGGTCATCTTCAAATTAATCTGAAGGGGCTTCTTGGAGAAGAGAATTTTGAAGAGACAGAAAGGCTTGATTAAGGATCATTGAGGACTGTAGTGGAAAGGGCAATGGACTTTTATTCAAAAGACTTGGGTTTGAATCCTAGTTCTTCCACTATGATGGTTGGGCAAATTACTTACCTCTTTTAATCTGTTCCCTCATTTCAAAAACAGGGATAATAATTGTACTACTTTCTTCACGGGTTTGATATGAAATGAAATGAGATGCATATTCAAAATGAGAAGTATACTAAATGCTTTGTAAGTCATCTAACTATATAATGTGAATTATTATTCTGTTCCACCAAAGCCCTATTCTGATGCCTTATGCTGTCAGTGGAAGTGGTCCTGGGTTCTCAAAGATTATGCCAGCAAAGCACAAAATCTTGATCCAATCTAGCTGAAAAGGCTTCAAATATGGACACAGTAATGCAATGGACTCTATGTGTCTGTTATCTAAGTGCCAGACTAGTTATGTCTGGCGATGCTCATCATCAAAAGATTGACCTCCAAGAGATGAATGAATAAATTAATGGATGAATGCACACATGTATGCATGCATGCATGAATGAATGAATGAAAAAGCATGCATTAAGTGCTTACTTTATACAGAGCACAGTATTAAACTTTAGGGATACAAATACAAAACTGAGATAATCCTTGCCATTAATGAGCTTACATTCTAATGAGGGAGAGGATTGAACTTCAGGACAGAGGATGGACCAAAGGGTGCTACAGAGTGGATGGTGAGGCATGGAGTTCCAGGAGCACAGCACCAAGGGTGATGGCAAGATCCAGTCAATTTATATATGATCATTGCATCTCTATGATGAATAGACATCTGAAAAGTCTGTGATTTCCTCCTGAAATGCACCCTTGTGGCCTCCAAGTTCTTCCTGTACTTTGTTCCCTCCACTTCTTCTCATGGCATAGGCCTCTCAGACTCTTGTTACCTCTACTCCAAATATGACTAGACTCTATCATCAGATTCCACTTGCTCTCTTGAGTTCAAAAAGCTGACTTAGCCTAAGGATCATAATGAATTCTTGGCTGCTTTCCTTTCTCTCTTTTTTTGCAGATGATCTTGGTAAGGAAGACAGAGGATGTCTTGGGGTCAGTATTAGGGGAAGGCCTACTTAAGACATAAAAGAAAGACATTCTATTAGATGTCTGCTTAACATACTCTTAGCTTCCACTGATGAATTTCTGTCTTATTTCAAAGGACTGAAGGATATACTCTCAACCATTTCCTCAAAGATCTTTATGTAGAGGTGATTTTTTTTGTTGGCCACAGCAACTCAAGAAGACCATTAATGTGGGTGTGGAAAGGTTAGTGAATGGATAGAGTACTTACACCAATGAAATCACATATCCTTGTACTATTTATATTATTATCATTCATCTCATCATCTTTTTTCTATTCAAATCAGATAAAAATGGTCTGGGCACAAGTCACTGTCCCACTACTATTGTTCTATATTTAGAGCTCTGATGACGCGCAGGTAGGTAGACACAATGGCTGCTTTCGATAATTGAATAAAAGTAGTGAGATATGAGCTCATCCTCTATAAGTTCACTGAAAGCATCTTCTGGACAACTCCAGGAGCAGATAAGATAATGGTATAAAGGATGAACAGGATAAGCCTATTGTGTGTCAAGCAGTGGGGCTAAGCACTTTACAAATATTATCTCATTTGATTCTCACAACCATGGGAGTTAGATGCTATATATTACCCCCATTTTGCAGTTGAGGAAACTGAAGCAGATAGTGGTTAAGAATTTGCCCAGCAGATCTAATTGGAAAGACAATTGCTCATGGCGGGGTTGAGCTAATATAATAAAAATGACAATTTTACCTAAATTAAATTATATATTTAGTGCCATACCAATCAGTTTACCAAAAAACTACCTTATAGAGCTAGAAAAAATAGTAATGAAATTCATTTGGAAGAACAAAAGGTCCAGAATATCAAGGGAATTAATGAAAAGAAATGCTAGGGATGGTGGACTAACTATACCAGATTTTAATCTGTACTATAAAGCAGCAGTCCTCAAAACCACTTGGTACTGGCTGAGGAATAGAGTAGTGGATCAATGGAATAGATTGGGTACATGAGACTCAGCAGTCAATGACTATAGTAATCTACTGTTTGATAAACCCAAAGACCCCAGTTTTGGGGATGAGAACATACTATTTGATGGAAACTGCTGGGGAAACTGGAATATAGTATGGCAGAAACTGGGCATAACAATTATCTAACACCAAATACCAAAATCAAGTCTAAATGGGTGCATGATCTAAGTATAAAGGCTGATACTGTTAGCAATCTGGGAAAGCAAGGAATAGTTTATCTGTCAAATTTGTGGAGAGGGGAAGATTTTATGACCAAACAAGAATTAGAGAGCATTATAAAATGCAAAATGGATAATTTTGATTACATTAAATTGAAAAGCTTCTGTACAAACAAAGCCAATGTAACCAGGAATAGGAGGGAAGTGGAAAATTGGGAAAGAATTTTTACAATCTATGTCACTGATATATACAGAGAATTGAGTCAAATCTATAAGAATACAAGTCATTCCCCAGTTGATAAATGGTCAAAGGATATGAACAGGCAGTTTTCAGAGGAAGAAATTAAAGATATTTATAAGCATATGAAAAAATGCTCTAAATCACTATTGATTAGAGAAATGCAAATCAAAACAACTCTGAGGTACCACATCTCACCAGTCCAATTGGCTAAGATGACAAAACAGGAAAATGACAAATGCTGGAGAGGATGTGGACAAATTGGAACACTAATGCATTGCTGGTGGAGTTGTGAATTGATCCAACAGTTCTGGAGAGCAATCTGGAACTATGTCCAAAAAAAGGATTATAAATAATTTCATACCCTTTGACCCACCAATACCACTTCTAGGGTTGTATCCCATCATAGATGTGGGGAAAAGACCCATATGTACAAAAATATTTATAGCAGCTCTTGTTGTGGTCGCAAAGAATTGGAAATTAAGGGGGTGCCCATCAACTGGGGAATGGCTGAACAAGTTGTGGTATATGCATGTAATGGAATACTATTGTGCTATAAGAAACGAGGAGCAGATGGACTTCATATTTACCTGGAGAGGCTTATACAAACTGAGCGAGAAGAGTAGAGCCAGGAGGAATTTGTACACAATTACAGACACAACATATTGTGATGACCAACTTTGATAGACCGGACTCTTCTCAGCAATGCAGTGATATGTCAATCCCAAAAGACTCATGATGGTGATAAATGTGTGCAGCCAGAGAAAGAACTAGAAAGAACTGAGTTTATATCCAGATGGAAGCAAAATACCTGATCTTTTTCCTTTTCTTGTTTGGTT